>NC_092249.1:10522497-10530877 GCF_036320965.1 Panulirus ornatus
GAAAATCCTGGGAGCCTTGAAGAATGTGTGGAAGTCTAGAACATTATCTCGGAAAGCAAAAATGGGTATATTTGAAGGAATAGTGGTTCCAACAATGTTGTATGGTTGCAAGGCGTGGGCTATGGATAGAGTTGTGCGCAGGAGGGTGGATGTGCTGGAAATGAGATGTTTGAGGACAATGTGAGTGTGAGGTGGTTTGATCGAGTAAGTAATGTAAGGGTAAGAGAGATGTGTGGAAATAAAAGGAGCGTGGTTGAGAGAGCAGAAGAGGGTGTTTTGAAATGGTTTGGGCACATGGAGAGAATGAGTGAGGAAAGATTGACCAAGAGGATATATGTGTCGGAGGTGGAGGGAAGAAGGAGAAGTGGGAGACCAAATTTTAGGTGGAAAGATGGAGTGAAAAAGATTTTGTGTGATCGGGGCCTGAACATGCAGGAGGGTGAAAGGCGGGCAAGGAATAGAGTGAATTGGATCGATGTGGTATATCGGGGTTGACGTGCTGTCAGTGGATTGAATCAGGGCATGTGAAGCGTCTGGGGTAAACCATGGAAAGTTGTGTGGGGCCTGGATGTGGAAAGGGAGCTGTGGTTTCGGGCATTATTGCATGACAGCTAGAGACTGAGTGTGAACGAGTGGGGCCTTTGTTGTCTTTTCCTAGTGCTACCTCGCACACATGAGGGGGGATGGGGATGGTATTCCATGAGTGGCGAGGTGGCGATGGGAATGAATAAAGGCAGACAGTGTGTATGTGTCTGTGTGTGTGTATATATATGTGTACATTGAGATGTATAGGTATGTATATTAGCGTGTGTGGACGTGTGTGTATCGGGGTGGGTTGGGCCATTTCTTTCGTCTGTTTCCTTGCGCTACCTCGGAAACGCGGGAGACAGCGACAAAGCAAAATAAATAAATAAACATATCTTTATTATTATTATTATTATTATTATTATTATTATTATTATCATTATTATTATTATTATCATTATTATTATCATTATTATTATTATTATTATTATTATTATTATTATTATTATTATTATTATTACTATCATTATTATCATTATTATCATTATCAATATCATTATTATTATTATCATTATTATCATTATTATTATTATTATTATTATTATTATTATTATTATTATTATTATTATTATCATTATTTTTGTCATTATTATTATTATCATTATTATTATCTTTATTATTTCCATTATTATCATTATTATTATTATTATCATTTTTTTCTTTTCTTTCAAACTATTCGCCATTTCCCGCATTAGCGAGGTAGCGTTAAGAACAGAGGCCTGGGCCTTTGAGGGAATACCCTCACCTGGCCCAATTCTCTGTTCCCTCTTTTGGAAAATTAAAAAAAAATTAAAAAAAATGAGAGGGAAGGATTTCCAGCCCCCCGCTCCCTCCCCTTTTAGTCGCCTTCTACGACACGCAGGGAATACGTGGGAAGTATTCTTTCTCCCCTATCCCCAGGGGGAATATTATTATTATTATTATTATTATTATTATCATTATTATTATTATTATTATTATTGGAGGTGGAAAGATGGAGTGAAAAAGATTTTGTGTGATCGGGGCCTGAACATGCAGGAGGGTGAAAGGAGGGCAAGGAATAGAGTGAATTGGAGCGATGTGGTATACCGGGGTTGACGTGCTGTCAGTGGATTGAATCAAGGCATGTGAAGCGTCTGGGGTAAACCATGGAAAGCTGTGTAGGTATGTATATTTGCGTGTGTGGACGTATGTATATACATGTGTATGGGGGCGGGTTGGGCCATTTCTTTCGTCTGTTTCCTTGCGCTACCTCGCAAACGCGGGAGACAGCGACAAAGTATAATAAAAAGAAAAAAAAAATAATTATTATTATTATTATCATTATTACTATTATCATTTTTATTATTATCATTATTACTATTATCATCATTATCATTATTGTTATTTTTATTATTACCATTATTATCATTACTATTATTATAATCATTATCATTGCTATTATTATCATTATTTTATTATCATTATTATCATTATCATTATTATTTTTATCATTATTATAATTATTATTATTATTATTATTATTATTATCATTATTATTATTATTATTATTATTATTATCATTATCATTATCATTGTTATTATTATTATCATTATTATCATTATCATTATTATTATTATTATTATTATTATTATATTATTATTTATTATTATCATTATCATTGTTATTATTATTATCATTATTATCATTATCATTATTATTATTATTATTATTATTATTATTATTATTATTATTATTATCATTATTACTATTATTATTATTATTATTATCATCTTTATTATCATTATATTATCATTATTATTATCATTATTATTACTATTGTTGTTCTTATTATCATTATTGTCCTTACCATTCCCGTATAGGATTAGATAGCACTTATAGATATCAATACAATTATTATGTAGGGACTTTACTGTCAAAAATCAAACAGGGTTGCAGGCTTAATGACCCTACTTACAGGTCGCTGTAGGTTAAACCCAACAAAACAAACAAAACACCCACTTATCCACCGAAAACACTAATCACTTATAATCTTTACCTTCAACACTTAGCTAAGACCAATGAACATTTACAGAAACTCCAGACTGACAATAACACAGCCCAGTGTATCTATACTGACGGTTCTCACGACTCTGCCACTGGGAGGGCAGGCAGTCTGCCACTGTGATCCAGCCAAGTGGTAATAGATCAGAGAAAATATTAGAATAAACAACTGGGCATCTGCTCTACAAACTGAATTGTTCGCCATACTTATCGCTCTTGAGCAGGTAGAAATCACTGCCACAGACAGCTTAATCATCTCTGATTCTTTATCTTCACTATTTGCTCTTAACATCTGAGATCAGAAGGCAAGAGGAAGCCTTTCTTTCCTTAAAGATTAAGGCCAGACGGCGCTTCAACAAGGCCTGAGAGTCATGTACGTATTACAGAGGAATAATTGATCATCGATCTTCAGAACACTATAGTAATCATAGTCGCAAGATGCCATAGGACATATAAGTGTGTGTCACGTCACCTCAAGTTAACCTCTACAAACTTGTGTTGGTAAATGCTGCATTATCTTGACCTGCCTTATCTGGCTCACCGCCTTCATCAGCACCCTTCTTGCATCTGCAAAAGAAAAGCAATCTACGATTTTTTATACACTAATTGTACATTAGATATCTGATTCATTAATAGCAGATACTTCAAAAGATACCTCATGAGATACTTCATGAGATACCTCATAAGATACTTCATAAGATACTTCATAAAACACTTCATAAGATACTTCATAAGATACTTCATAAGATACTTCATGAGATACTTCATAAGATACTTCTTACGATACTTCATAAGATACTTCATAAGATACTTCATGAGATATTTCATAAGATACTTCATAAGATTCTTCATAAGATACTTCATGAGATACTTCATAAGATACTTCATAAGATACTTCATAAGATACTTCATGAGATATTTCATAAGATACTTCATAAGATACTTCATAAGATACTTCATAAGATGCTTCATGAGATACTTCATGAGATACTTCATAGTATACTTCATAATATACTTCATAAGATACTTCATGCGATACTTCATAAGATACTTCATAAGACACTTCATAAGATACTTCATAATATACTTCATAAGATACTTCATAAGGTACTTCATAAGACACTTCATAAGACACTTCATGCGATACTTCATAAGATACTTCATGAGATACTTCATAAGATACTTCATGAGATACTTCATGAGATACTTTATAAGATACTTCATGAGATACTTCATGAGATACTTCATAAGATACTTCATGAGATACTTCATGAGATACTTTATAAGATACTTCATAAGATACTTCATGAGATACTTCATAAGATACTTCATGAGATACTTCATAATATACTTCATAAGATACTTCATGCGATACTTCATAAGATACTTCATAAGACACTTCATAAGATACTTCATAATATACTTCATAAGATACTTCATAAGGTACTTCATAAGACACTTCATAAGACACTTCATGCGATACTTCATAAGATACTTCATGAGATACTTCATAAGATACTTCATGAGATACTTCATGAGAAACTTTATAAGATACTTCATGAGATACTTCATGAGATACTTTATAAGATACTTCATGAGATACTTTATAAGATACTTCATAAGACACTTCATAAGGTACTTCATGAGATACTTCATAAGATACTTCACAAGATACTTCATAAAACACTTCATGAGATACTTCATAAGATACTTCATAAGACACTTCATAAGACACTTCATGCGATACTTCATAAGATACTTCATTAGATACTTCATAAGATACTTCATAAGATACTTCATAAGACACTTCATAAGACACTTCATGCGATACTTCATAAGATACTTCATGAGATACTTCATGAGATACTTCATAAGATACTTCATAAAATACTTCATAAGATACTTCATAAGATACTTCATAAGATACTTCATAAGATACTTCATAAGATACTTCATAAAATACTTCATAAGATACTTCATAAGATACTTCATAAGACACTTCATAAGATACTTCATAAGATACTTCATAAGATACTTCATAAGACACTTCATGCGATACTTCATAAGATACTTCATAAGATACTTCATAAGATACTTCATAAGATACTTCATAAGATACTTCATAAGACACTTCATAAGATACTTCATGAGATACTTCATAAGATACTTCATAAAACACTTCATGAGATACTTCATAAGACACTTCATAAGATACTTCATGAGATACTTCATAAGATACTTCATAAAGCACTTCATGAGATACTTCATAAGATACTTCATAAAACACTTCATAAGATACTTCATAAGACACTTCATAAGATACTTCATAAAACACTTCATGAGATACCTCATAAGATACTTCATAAGATACTTCATAAAACACTTCATGAGATACTTCATAAGATACTTCATAAGATACTTCATAAGGCACTTCATAAGACATTTCATGAGATACTTCATAAGATACTTCATAAAACACTTCATAAGATACTTCATGAGATACTTCATGAGATACTTCATAAGATACTTCATAAGACACTTCATAAGATACTTCATAAGACACTTCATAAGATACTTCATGATACTTCATAAGATACTTCATGAGATACTTCATAAGATACTTCATAAGATACTTCATGAGATACTTCATGATACTTCATAAGATACTTCATGAGATACTTCATAAGATACTTCATAAGATACTTCATAAAACACTTCATGAGATACTTCATAAGATACTTCATAAAACACTTCATGAGATACTTCATAAGATACTTCATAAGATACTTCATGAGATACTTCATAAGATACTTCATAAGATACTTCATAAAACACTTCATAAGATACTTCATAAGATACTTCATAAAACACTTCATGAGATACTTCATAAGATACTTCATAAGATACTTCATGAGATACTTCATGAGATACTTCATAAGATACTTCATAAGACACTTCATAAGATACTTCATAAAACACTTCATGAGATACTTCATAAGATACTTCATAAGATACTTCATAAGACACTTCATAAGATACTTCATAAAACACTTCATAAGATACTTCATGAGATACTTCATGAGATACTTCATAAGATACTTCATAAGACACTTCATAAGATACTTCATAAGACACTTCATAAGATACTTCATGATACTTCATAAGATACTTCATGAGATACTTCATAAGATACTTCATAAGATACTTCATGAGATACTTCATGATACTTCATAAGATACTTCATGAGATACTTCATGATACTTCATAAGATACTTCATGAGATACTTCATAAGATACTTCATAAGATACTTCATGAGATACTTCATGATACTTCATAAGATACTTCATGAGATACTTCATAAGATACTTCATAAGATACTTCATAAGATACTTCATGAGATACTTCATGATACTTCATAAGATACTTCATGAGATACTTCATAAGATACTTCATAAGATACTTCATGAGATACTTCATGATACTTCATAAGATACTTCATGAGATACTTCATGATACTTCATAAGATACTTCATAAGATACTTCATGAGATACTTCATAAGACACTTCATAAGATACTTCATAAGATACTTCATGAGATACTTCATAAGATACTTCATAAGATACTTCATAAAACACTTCATGAGATACTTCATAAGATACTTCATAAAACACTTCATGAGATACTTCATAAGATACTTCATAAAGGTCATGTAACCAGAGAATCACTCCGAGGACAAAAAGGATATAACTTGGTGTAAGATGTGTCTGGAAAACACAAAAAAATATTGATTTAAAAGAAAATAAAAATTTGGGCCAAAACCAAAGTTACTATGGGAGCACAAGGGAAGGACAGATGACCTGATGGTCCATAACGACCTGTAATATAAAATAAAAGTTAGACATAATAGATGAATGAAAAAGCAGATACGTACATAAACTAGTATAGATTGTGGCAGAAACAAGATAACAAAGCCAAAGCCACTTCCCTCTTCCTCCCCATGACCAGCATGACCAGGCTAACACAGGGGAAATCATAATGTCTCCCACTCCCTCACCATCACCGTCATTTGGAGACTATCAGGTTACCACTGTTGACTGAATTTGTGTGTGTCTCAGGAAGGCTTTGCAACTTGTGGATAGTCTGATGAATAATGTTAAATGTATTTATAAGTACCTTAACAGAAGAGGGAAATAGATCACTGCAAAGCACACACCAGGGCTGTCTCTCCTCCCGGACCTTCTATCTGTCTTGGCACAATATCGCTACACTGACTGTAAACTGCTTTCAGTTCAAAGGAATGTATAAACAAGTGATGAGCAGTTTCTTTGAATGGTAATATGTATAAAGATTTGTCAAACTTCTCGTATTCTGAGTAATCTAATAAGATCAAAGTGCATCATATTTCCCCAATATCAAACAAACAAATTATGAGGAACACACAAACTTTCGTATGTTCTTTATTTTCAGAATTCGCTATTTTCAAAGTTTACAATTATTGATGTTTACCCATTCAAATGATTATCATTGTCAATTTGTACTATTAATAATGTACTGATGTGTGCCACTGCTCATGAGTGGCATTGTCAATGTGTACTATTGTTAAAGTGTGCCACTGTTAATGTGTGCTATTGTTAATGTGTGCCACTGTTAATGTGCACTATCATTAATGCGTACTATTGTTAATGCGTACTATTGGTAATGTGTACTATCGTTAATGTGTGCCATTGTTAATGTGTACTATGGTTAATGTGTATTATCGTTAATGTGTACTATTGTTAATGTGTGCCATTGTTAATGTGCACTATTGTTGATGTGTGCCATTGTTAATGTGTACTATCATAAATGTGTACTAATGAGAAAAGAGAGACTTTTGGATGCTAATGTGCTGAGAGGGGCAGCTGGAGGGATTTCTGATCTCTAGCTTGTGGAGGCGAAGCTGAAGATTTGTAGAGGTTTTCAGAAAGAAGAGAGAATGTTGGGAGAGGAGCGTGGGTTTGTGTTCAGTGAGCCTTGGAAAGGGAGGCTTGTAGTGAGGAAATTACACGGAGAGATTGAATGTTAAGAATTAACAAAAAAAGAGAGCAAATGAACCGTAAGGGGGAGTGGAGGAAGAACGGGGATGTATTTAGGGATGCACTGTGGTTGCGTTAAAAATATGCATGTGGGCATGCGAAAGATGGGAAGGGGAAGGATAAGAAAGTGGGGTGAAGAAGTGAGATTGCTAGAGAATGAGAAGAGAGAGGCGTTTGGACGATTTTTGCAAGGAAGTAATGCAAATGACTGGAAAACGTATTAAAGAAAGCGAAAGGAGGTCCAGGGAAAGATGCAAGAGGTGAAAAAGGGGGCAAATTGAGGAGTTGGGATGAGGAGAGTATATTGATTTTGGGAAGAATAAAAAGATGTTTGTGAAGAGGTAGATGGAATTGCGTAAGACGAGAAAACAAAAGGGAACATCGGTGAAGGGGCAAATGGGGAGGTAATAACAAGTAGTGGTGAAGTGAGGAGATGGAGTGAGTATTTTGAAGGTTTGCTGAATGTGTTTGGCAGGTATAGGCTGTTTGGTAGGGGTAGAGTCCAAAGCGAGAGAGTCAGGAGAATGGTTTGGTGAACAGTGAGAAGCGGTAGTGAAAGCGTTCCGGAAAGATTGAATAGCCAGCAAAGGGGCAGGTTTTTTGGATGGTATTGCAGTGGAATTTATGAAAAATGATGGACAGTGTTGTTATAAGTGTTAAGGATATTCATTGTTATGTATGGATCATGGTGAAGAGCC
>NC_092249.1:10530977-10536846 GCF_036320965.1 Panulirus ornatus
CCATTAGTGTTTAGAAAGCTGTGGGGAAATTTATTTAGAAAGAATTTTAAAAATTCCAAAACGTTTTCCCTACTTCTTTTTTTTTCCCTTTAAAAACAAAAAAAAAAATTAATAAAAAAAAAAACAAATTCCTAAAGTTTTTGACCGAATTAAACAAAAGAAAAATTCAAAAAAAAACCCGCCATTTTTATCTTTAAACCCTTTAGAAAACAAAAAGACGGGAAAACCCTTTTCATATCGTTTAAAAAGTTTTTTAGGAATTCCCCTACCTTTTTTTTTCCTCTTCGCAAAAAAATTTTTAAAAAAAAAAAAATTCCCCCCTTTTAAAAAAATCCTAAAAGAACGTTTCCCCCTCATGTTTTAAGATGTTTTTTGATAAAAAAAAAAATTTCCCGAAAAATTTCCTGCAAATTTTTTGTTTTTACTCAAACCCACTAGATTTAAAACGAACCTTCCCCTTTTTTATATCGTTGAAAAAGTGTTTAGAAAAGCTGGTTGAAAACTTTTTAAAAGGGGTGAATTTTTTTCCCAAAAAAAAAACCCAAACCTTTTTCCCTTACTCTTTTCCTTTTTCATTTTTGTATCCTAGAAAAAGGGGATTACCCCAAAATAACTTTTTTAAACGAGGTTTCCCTTTTTAAAAACTTTTAAAAAATTTTTGTTTAAGAAAGCCCAAATTAAAATCTTTTTAATAAATTAATTTTATCCTTAATGAATTCCCCCCCCTTTTTTTAATATTTTTAAAAAAAAATATAATTCTAAAAAAAAAAAATTTCCAAAAAACCACATCCAAAAAAAAACTTTTTTTTATTTTTGGTCGAAAAAAGAACCCAAAAAATTTCCCCTCCCTTTTCGAAACCCGGAAAAACCCCATAAATGTAAATTCCCACAAAAAGGGTTTAAAAGTTTTTTGAAACCCGGTTTTATCTTTTTTAAAAAAAGAAATTTACCCCCTTTAGGGGAATTTTCCCTTTTTTTTTCTTTCTTTTGGGTAATAAAATTTTTTAAAAAACAAGATTTTAAATTCCAATCCCTTTTTTTAAAAAAATCTGAATTGATCGAAAAAAAATTTCCCCTTTAAAAATTTCCTTTTTTTTTAAAACGAACATTCCCTTTTTTAAAAAATCGTTTAATATTTTTAAGAAAAGGATTAAAAATCCCCTTTTTTCTTTCTCATTAGCGAAAAAAAGCCCTTTAATAAAAAAAAAAGTTTTCTTCATTCTATACCCCAAAAAAAAACAAATTACGTAATAGATCTTAAAAACGAGGATTCTCCATTTTTTTTAACGTTTAATATTTTAAAAAAAGCGTTTTTAAATTTCCTTTCAAAAAATTTTATTTTTTTACCCTTTAAATAAATTCCCCCAAGGGGTTTTTTACTTTCTCCTTTAGTGGTAAAAACAAAATTCGAAGAAAAAAAAATTCCCCTCCGGGTTTTTCGAAAAATTTAAAAGGTTGGGAAAAAAGTTTTTGTAAAAATTCCCCCTTTTTTTATTAAGGGAAACCAAAAAGTTTTTTTTTATTTTTTAAAGGGAGAAAATAACTAAAATTTATCCCTATAAAATTTCCCTTTCCTTTTTTTCCCCTTTTTTAAAGGGGTTTAATAATCAAAAAAAAAAGTTTCTTCATTTTTAAACCTTTAGAAGAACTTTTTCCCATGTTTTGAAAAAAACCTGTTTTTATCAAAAAAAAAAAAATTTCCCTAAAAAATTTCCCCTTTGCCATTTTTTTGTCTTTTTACGGAAAACAAAACCAAAAAAATTTTATTTAAAAAAAAAAATTTTTTACCCTTTAAAGAATTTCCTCCCTTCTTTTTTTTCCCCTTTAAAATCGTTAAAAGAAAACCAAAAAAACAAAAAATCTTAAATCTTATAAAAGAAAAAACGGGGGTCCTTAAAAATTTTTCCCCTTTGCCATTTTTTTTCATTCTCGTAACTAAGATCTTAAAAACCGAACATACTCTTTTTTAAAAAAAACTTTAAAAATAGCTTTACATCTTAAAAACGAAAATTCCCCCCGTTTGTAAAATCTTTTAATATGTTTAAGAAAGCGGGTTTTAAAAAACTATTAAAGGGTTTTTTCATCCCTGGGGGAATTCCCTCCCCTTTTTTCCCTTTCTCTTTTTTTTTTTTTTTTTTTTTTTTTTTTTTTTTTTTTTTTTTTTTTTTTTTTTTTAAGGGCCCAAAAAAATAAATCAAAAAACAAAGTTTCTTAATTTTCCTATTGTAAAAAAAACGATTCCTTCATTTTTTTAAGAGCTATATTGACCTTTAAAAAAATTCCCCCAAAAAAAATTCCCCTGCCTTTTTTTTGTCATTACTGGTAAAAGATCCAAAAGGGACGAACTTTTCCCCCTTTTTTTTAAAAGGGAAAAACCAAAAAAAAATTGAAATCAAATTTAAAAGAAATTTTTTCCCTTTAAAATAATTTTCCCAACCTTCTTTTTCTTTTTCTTTATCGGTAAAAATTATTTTAAAAAGAAAGATTCTTTTTAAAAATTTCCAAGAAAAAGGGATTCCCATGAAAAAAAGGGCGTACGAAAAAAAAAAAATTTCCCCTCAAAAATTCCCTGCCATTTTCGTCATTATTGGTTAACAAAAGATTTTAAAAAAAACAATTTTCTTGTTTTTAAAAACCCGCCATTAGTGTTTAAAAAAGCTGTGTTAAAAATCAAATTTAGAAAGTTTTTTTTTAAATCCCTAACGATTTCCCAACTTCTTTTTTTTTCTCTTAAAAACAAAGTTTTTTCATTTTCATTAATAGAAAAAAAATTCCCCCGTTTTTAGAGCCTTATTGATCAAAAAAAAAAATTCTAAAAAATTCCCGGGCCTTTTTTTTAACAAAAACACAATAAAAAGTCCAAAAGACGATGCTTTCCTCCATTTTCAAAAGGGTTTAAAAGGGGTTTTAGAAACCCCCTTCCCTTTTTATTTTTTCCCCTTTTCAGCGGTAATAATAAAAAAAAAAAAACCCTTCTTTAAATTATCCTAAAAGAAAAACCCCTTTTTTTAAAGATGGTATGATGAAAAAAAAATTTTCCCGAAAAATTTCCTTTGGGGAATTTTTCTTTAACCCAAAACTAGACAAAAAAAGGGAACCCTTTCCCCTCCTTTTTTAAATCGTTTAAAATTTTTTTTAAAGAAAGCTGTGGGGAAAACAAAATTTAAAGGGGAATTTTTTCCAAAAAAATCCCAAAGCCTTTTTTTTTCCGCTTTTCTTCATTTTTGTACCCTAGAAAAGCGGTTTACTCGCAAAAGTTTTAAATAAACGGGGAAAACTTTTTTTTAAAAATCGTTTAATGGTTTTTTTGGGAAAGCTCCTTTGAAAAAAAATTTAAAAATTTAAATTTTTTTAACCCCTTTAAAAAAACCCCCCCAAATTTTTTTTCTCTTTAGCGATAAAAGAAATTCTAAAAACAAAAATTCTTCTTTTTAACCACCCAAAAAACGTTTTTTCATGAAAAGGTCGAAAAAAAAAATCCAAAAAAAATTTCCCCGGGCCATCGAAACCGGAAGAACTCAAAAATTTTCATTTTTCCACTTTTAAAAAATGTTTAAAAATTTTAGAAAGCTTTTAAATATCAATTTAAAAAGAAAAACTTTTCCCCGGGAAAAATTTCCCAATTTTTCTTCTTTCTCTTAGTGGAAAAAAAATCCTTAAAAACAAAAAAACCTTTTTTCCATTTTCCTAAATTTTTAAAAACTGTATTAAAACCGAAAAAAAATTTCCCTAAAAAAAATTCCCCTTGAAAAATTTTAAATCCTTAAAAAATTTAAAAATTTGGAAAAACTACCCTTTTTTTTTCCAAAAGCGATTAAAAGACAAAAAAAAAACCAAAGTTTCCCTTTTTTTTCTTTTATCCTAAAAAAACGAAAACTGAAATATTTTAAAAAACCGGGGAAACCCTCCATTTTTATATCTTTTAAAATATTTTAAAAAAGGAAAGGGAATTTTCATTCAAAAAATTTTATTTTTCCTTTAATAAAAACCCAAAACTTTTTAAAACTTTCTTTTTAATTTAAAAATTTACAACTTCAAAAGAAAAAAAATTTTTTTTTTTTCACACCCAAGGGAAAAAACGTTTTTTTTCAAGCAAAAAAGAGCTATATTGGTCGAAAAAAAAAAATTTCCCTAAAAAAATTTCCCTCCCAAATTTTTGTCGTTACTGGGAACGGAAGTTTTTCAAAAAATGATCATTTTTCCAATTTAAAATCGTTTAAAAAAGTTTTTAAGAAAGTTTGAAAAATTTTAAAAACTTATCCCTAAAAATTTCCCCCCCCTAATCCCTATCTTCCTTTTTAAAAGCGGAAAAAACCCCTTTAAAAAAAATTTCATTTTTGTATCCTAGAAGAACGATTCCTCATGTTTGAAGGCCTGTATTGATTCGAAAAAATTTTCCCTGAAAAATTCTTCCTGCCATTTATTGTCAGTACTGGTACAGATCCTAAATCTATTAGAAAAGTTATTTTTATCCTTAAAGAATTTCCTACCTCTTTGCTTTCTCTTTATCGTTAATAGCTTATCTTAAAACAAAGATTCTTCATTCTTATATCCAAGAAAAACGAGAGTTCCTTGAAAAGTATTTCCCTGCCATTTTTTTTTTCATTACTCGTAACATAAGATCTTAGAAACAACATACTCTATTTTTCGTATCGTTTAATAGCGTTCACATTTAAAACGAAATATTCTCGTTTGTATATCGTTTAATAGTGATTAGAAGCTGTGTTGAAATCTATTTAAAGGGTTGTTATTCTATCCTCTAAGGAATTCCTACCTTTTTTCTTTTTCTTTAACGGCAATATAAAATCTTTAAAAACAAAGATTCTTCATTTTACCTATTGTAAGAAAAAACGATTCCTCATGTTATAAGAGCTATATTGCCGTAAAAAAATTGCCCACAAAATTCCTGCCATTTTTTTGTCATTACTGGTAAAAGTTCTAAAGACGAACATTTTCATTTTTTAAATGTTTAATGCGTTACAAGCTGTATTGAAATCTTTTTTATAAAGTATATTTAATCCTTAATGAATTTCTACCTTCTTTTCTTTTTCTTTATCGGTAATAGATTATCTCTTAAAAGCAAAGATTCTTCATTTTTATATCCAGAAAACGATTCCTCAATGTTTTAAGGGCAAGTATGAATTAAAAAAAAATTTTCCTCAAAAATTCCCTGCCATTTTCGTCAACTTTACTTGTAAACAAAAGATCTTAAAAACGAACTTCTTGGATTTTTATACCGCTTAGTGTTTTTAGAGGCCGTATTGATCAAAAGAAAAAATTTCTGAAAAATTCCCTGCATTTTTTATCATTATACACTATAGAAGATTCCTAAGACGGAGCATTCTCACATTTTCATTATCGGTTTAATAGTGTTTGGAATTCCTACCTTTTTTTTTTTCTCTTTCAGCGGTAAATAGATGATCTAAAAAAAGATTCTTCATTTATATATCCTAAAAGAACGTTTTCCTCATGTTTTAAGATGTTGTATGATCGAAAAAAAATTTCCTGAAAAAATTTCCTGCGATTTTTTGTCAATACTCGTAACATAATCTTAAAGGAACATTCTCCATTTTTATATCGTTGAATAGTGTTTAGAAAGCTGTGTTTGAAAACTTTTCCAAGAATTCCCTAGCCTTTTTTCTTTCTCGTTTCTTTCTTCTTTTTGTATCCTAGAAAAACCGATTACTCGCAATAGATCTTTTATAACGAGGATTCTCTTTTTAAATCGTTTATAGTGTTTAGAAGCTCATTGAAATTCTATTTATAAATTATAATTTTATTCCTTAATGAATACCCTACTTTTCTTTCTCTTTAGCGATTAGTAGATAATTCTAAAAACAAAAATTCTTCATTTTCACAATCCTGAAAA
>NC_092249.1:10536946-10554446 GCF_036320965.1 Panulirus ornatus
AGGATTTCCAGCCCCCCGCTCCCTTCCCTTTTAGTCGTCTTCTACGACATGCAGGGAATACGTGGGAAGTATTCTTTCTCCCCTATATATATCTATCTATTTATTCATTTTGCTTTGTCGCCGTCTCCCGCGTCAGCGAGGTAGTGCAAGGAAACAGACGAAAGAATGGCCCAACCCACCCACACACACATGCATACACATACACGTCCACACACACCACATATACACACCTATACATCCCAACGCATACATACACACACACACACACACACACAGACATATACATATATACCCATGTACATAATTCATACTGTCTGCCTTTATTCATTCCCATCGCCACCCCGCCACACATGGAATAACAACATCCTTCCCCCTCATGTGTGTGAGGTAGTGCTAGGAAAAGACAACAAAGGCCCTATTCGTTCACACTCAGTCTCTAGCTGTCATGTAATAATGCACCGAAACCACAGCTCCCTTTCCACATCCAGGCCCCACAGAACTTTCCATGGTTTACCCCAAACGCTTCACATGCCCTGGTTCAATTCATTGACACCATGTCGACCCCAGTATACCACATCGTTCCAATTCACTCTAATCCTTGCCCGCCTTTCACCCTCCTGCATGTTCAGGCCCCGATAACTCAAAATATATATATTATCCCTGGGGATAGGGGAGAAAGAATACTTCCCACAAATTCCTAACGTGTCGTAGAAGGCGACTAAAGGGGACGGGAGCGGGGGGCCAGAAACCCTCCCCTCCTACTATTTTAACTTTCTAAAAGGGGAAACAGAAGGACTCACGCGAGGAGTGCTTATCCTCCTCGAAGGCTCAGATTGTGGTGTCTAAATGAGTGTGGATGTAACCAAGATGAGAAAAAAGGAGAGATAGGTAGTATGTTTGAGGAAAGGAACCTGGATGTTTTGGCTCTCAGTGAAACGAAGCTCAAGGGTAAAGGGGAGGAGTGGTTTGGGAATGTCTTGGGAGTAAAGTCAAGGGTTAGTGAGAGGACAAGAGCAAGGGAAGGAGTAACACTACTCCTGAATCAGGAGTTGTGGGAGTATGTGATAGAGCGTAAGAAAGTAAATTCTAGACTGATATGGGTAAAACTGAAAGTTGATGGAGAGAGATGGGTGATTATTGGTGCATGAGAAGAAAGATCATGAGAGGCAAGTGTTTTGGGAGCAGTTGAATGAGTGTGTTATTGGTTTTGATGCACAAGACCGGGTTATAATGATGGGTGATTTGAATGCAAAGGTGAGTAATGTGGCAGTTGAGGGAATAATTGGTATACATAGAGTGTTCAGTGTTCTAAATGGAAATGGTGAAGAGCTTGTAGATTTATGTGTTGAAAAAGGACTGGTGAATGGGAATACCTGGTTTAAAAAGCGAAATATAAATAAGTATACGTATGTAAGTAGGAGAGATGGCCAGAGAGCGTCATTGGATTACGTGTTAATTGATAGAGGCACAAAAGAGAGACTTTTGGATGTTAATATGCTGAGAGGTGCAACTGGAGGGATGTCTGATCACTATCTTGTTGAGGCGAAGGTGAAGATTTGTGGGGGGGTTTCAGAAAAGAAGAGAGAATGTTGGGGTGAATAGAGTGGTGAGAGTAAGTGAGCTTGGGAAGGAGACTTGTGTGAGGAAGTACCAGGAGAGACTGAGTACAGAATGGAAAAAGTTGAGAACAAAGGAGGTAAGGGGAGTGGGAGAGGAATGGGATGAATATAGGGAAGCAGTGATGGCTTGCGCAAAAGATGCTTGTGGCATGAGAAGCGTGGGAGGTGGGTTAATTGGAAAGGGTAGTGAGTGGTGGGATGAAGAAGTAAGATTATTAGTGAAAGAGAAGAGAGAGGCATTTGGACGATTTTTGCAGGAAAAAATGCAAATGAGTGGGAGAGTTATAAAAGAAACAGAAGGAGGTCAAGAGAAAGGTGCAAGAGGTGAAAAAGAGGGCAAATGAGAGTTGGGGTGAGAGAGTATCATTAAATTTTAGGGAGAATAAAAAGATGTTTTGGAAGGAGGTAAATAAAGTGCGTAAGACAAGGGAGCAAATGGGAACTTCAGTGAAGGGGGCTAATGGAGAGGCGATAACAAGTAGTGGTGATGTCAGAACGAGATAGAGTGAGTATTTTGAAGGTTTGTTGAATGTGTTTGATGATAGAGTGGCACATATAGGGTGTTTTGGTCGAGGTGGTGTGTAAAGTGAGAGGGTTAGGGAAAATGATTTGGTAAATAGAGAAGAGGTAGTAAAAGTTTTACGGAAGATGAAAGCCGGCAAGGCAGCAGGTTTGGTTGGTATTGCAGTGGAATTTATTAAAAAAGGGGGTGATTGTATTGTTGACTGGTTGGTAAGGTTATTTAATGAATGTATGATTCATGGTGAGGTGCCTGAGGATTGGCGGAATGCGTGCATAGTGCCATTGTACAAAGGCAAAGGGGATAAGAGTGAGTGCTCAAATTACAGAGGTATAAGTTTGTTGAGTATTCCTGGTAAATTATATGGGAGGGTATTGATTGAGAGGGTGAAGGCATGTACAGAGCATCAGATTGGGGAAGAGCAGTGTGGTTTCAGAAGTGGTAGAGGATGTGTGGATCAGGTGTCTGCTTTGAAGAATGTATGTGAAAAATACTTAGAAAAATGGATTTGTATGTAGCATTTATGGATCTGGAGAAGGAATAAAATAGAGTTGATAGAGATGCTCTGTGGAAGGTTTTAAAAATATATGGTGTGGGAGGAAAATTGTTAGAAGCAGTGAAAAGTTTTTATCGAAGATGTAAGGCATGTGTACGTGTAGGAAGAGAGGAAAGTGATTGGTTCTCATTGAATGTGGGTTTCCGGCAGGGGTGTGTGATGTCTCCATGTTTGTTGAATTTGTTTATGGATGGGGTTGTTAAGTGAATGCAAGAGTTTTGGAAAGAGTGGCAAGTATGCAGTCTGTTCTGGATGAGAGACCTTGGGAAGTGAGTCAGTTGTTGTTCGCTGATGATACAGCCTGGTGGCTGATTCATGTAAGAAACGGCAGAAGCTGGTGACTGAGTTTGGTAAAGTGTGTGAAAGAAGAAAGTTGAGAGTAAATGTGAATAGGAGCAAGTTTCTTAGGTGCAGTAGGGTTGAGGGTCAAGTCAATTGGGAGGTAAGTTTGAATGGAGAAAAACTGGAGGAAGTAAAGTGTTTTAGATATCTGAGAGTGGATATGGCAGCAGATGGAACCATGGAAGCGGAAGTGAATCATAGGGTGGGGGAGGGGGCGAAAATTCTGGGAGCCTTGAAGAATGTTTGGAAATCGAAAACATTATCTCGGAAAGCAAAAATGGATATGTTTGAAGGAATATTGGTTCCAACAATGTTGTATGGTTGCGAGGCGTGGGTTATGGATAGAGTTGTGCGAAGGAGGGTGGATGTGCTGGAAATGAGATGTTTGAGGACAATATGTGGTGTGAGGTGGTTTGATCGAGTAAGTAATGTAAGGGTAAGAGAGATGTGTGGAAATAAAAAGAGTGTGGTTGAGAGAGCAGAAGAGGGTGTTTTGAAATGGTTTGTTCACATGGAGAGAATGAGTGAGGAAAGATTGACCAAGAGGATATATGTGTCGGAGGTGGAGGGAACGAGGAGAAGTGGGAGACCAAATTGGAGGTGGAAAGATGGAGTGAAAAAGATTTTGAGTGATCGGGGCCTGAACATGCAGGAGGGTGAAAGGCGTGCAAGAAATAGAGTGAATTGGAACGATGTGGTATACCGGGGTCGATGTGCTGTCAATGGATTGAACCAGGGCATGTGAAGCGTCTGAGGTAAACCATGGGAAGTTGTGTGGGGCCTGAATGTGGAAAGGGAGCTGTGGTTTCTGTGCATTATTACATGACAGCTAGAGACTGAGTGTGAACGAATGGGGCCTTTGGTGACTTTTCCTAGCGCTACCTTGCACACATGAGGGGGAGGGGGTTGTTATTCCATGTGTGGCGAGGTGGCGATGGGAACAAATAAAGGCAGACAGTATGAATTATGTACATGTGTATATATGTATATGTCTGTGTGTGTATATATATGTGTACATTGAGATGTATAGGTATGCATATTTGCGTGTGTCGACGTGTATGTACATACATGTGTATGTGGGCGGGTTGGGTCATTCTTTCGTCTGTTTCCTTGCGCTACCTCGCTAACGCGGGAGACAGCGACAAAGTAAAATAAAAATATATATATATATATATATATATATATATATATATATATATATATATATATATATATATATATATGTATTTTTTAACTTCCTAAAATGGGAAACAGAAGAAGGAGTCACGCGGGGAGTGCTCATCCTCCTCGAAGGCTCAGACTGGGGTGTCTAAATGTGTGTGGATGTAACCAAGATGTGAAAAAAGGAGAGATATGTAGTATGTTTGAGGAAAGGAACCTGGATGTTTTGGCTCTCAGTGAAACGAAACTCAAGGGTAAAGGGGAAGAGTTGTTTGGGAATGTCTTGGGAGTAAAGTCTGGAGTTAGTGAGATGACAAGAGCAAGGGAAGGAGTAGCAGTACTCCTGAAACAGGAGTTGTGGAAGTATGTGATAGAGTGTAAGAAAATAAATTCTCTATTAATATGGGTAAAACTGAAAGGTGATGGAGAGAGATGGGTGATTATTGGTGCATATGCACCTGGGCATGAGAAGAAAGATCATGAGAGGCAAGTGTTTTGGGAGCAGCTGAATGAGTGTGTTAGTGGTTTTGACGCACGAGACCGGGTTATAGTCATGGGTGATTTGAATGCAAAGGTGAGTAATGTGGCAGTTGAGGGAATAATTGGTATGCATGGGGTGTTCAGTGTTGTAAATGGAAATGGTGAAGAGCTTGTAGATTTATGTGCTGAAAAAGGACTGGTGATTGGGAATACCTGGTTTAAAAAGCGATATATACATAAGTATACGTATGTAAGTAGGAGAGATGGCCAGAGAGCATTATTGAATTACGTGTTAATTGACAGGCGCTCGAAAGAGAGACTTTTGGATGTTAATGTGCTGAGAGGTGCAACTGGAGGGATGTCTGATCATTATCTTGTGGAGGCTAAGGTGAAGATTTGTATGGGTTTTCAGAAAAGAAGAGTGAATGTTGGGGTGAAGAGGGTGGTGAGAGTAAGTGAGCTTGGGAAGGAGACTTGTGTGAGGAAGTACCAGGAGAGACTGAGTACAGAATGGAAAAAGGTGAGAATAATGGAAGTAAGGGGAGTGGGGGAGGAATGGGATGTATTTAGGGAATCAGTGATGGATTGCGCAAAACATGCTTGTGGCATGAGAAGAGTGGGAGGTGGGTTGATTAGAAAGGGTAGTGAGTGGTGGGATGAAGAAGTAAGGGTATTAGTGAAAGAGAAGAGAGAGGCATTTGGACGATTTTTGCAGGGAAAAAATGAAATTGAGTGGGAGATGTATAAAAGAAAGAGACAGGAGGTCAAGAGAAAGGTGCAAGAGGTGAAAAGAGGACAAATGATAGTTGGGGTGATAGAGTATCATTAAATTTTAGGGAGAATAAAAAGATGTTCTGGAAGGAGGTAAATAAAGTGCGTAAGACAAGGGAGCAAATGGGAACTTCAGTGAAGGGAGCAAATGGGGAGGTGATTACAAGTAGTGGTGATGTGAGAAGATGGAGTGAGTATTTTGAAGGTTTTGTTGAATGTGTTTGATGATAGAGTGGCAGATATAGGGTGTTTCGGTCGAGTGGTGTGCAAAGTGAGAGGGTTAGGGAAAATGATTTGGTAAACAGAGAGGAGGTAGTAAAAGCTTTGCGGGAGATGAAAGCCGGCAAGGCAGCAGGTTTGGATGGTATTGCAGTGGAATTTAAAAAAGGGGGTGACTGTATTGTTGACTGGTTGGTAAGGATATTTAATGTATGTATGACTCATGGTGAGGTGCCTGAGGATTGGCGGAATGCGTGCATAGTGCCATTGTACAAAGGCAAAGGGGATAAGAGTGAGTGCTCAAATTACAGAGGTATAAGTTTGTTGAGTATTCCTGGTAAATTATATGGGAGGGTATTGATTGAGAGGGTGAAGGCATGTACAGAGCATCAAATTGGGGAAGAGTAGTGTGGTTTCAGAAGTGGTAGAGGATGTGTGGATCAGGTGTTTGCTTTGAAGAATGTATGTGAGAAATACTTAGAAAAGCAAATGGATTTGTATGTAGCATTTATGGATCTTGAGAAGGCATATGATAGAGTTGATAGAAATGCTCTGTGGAAGGTATTAAGAATATATGGTGTGGGAGGCAAGTTGTTAGAAGCAGTGAAAAGTTTTTATCGAGGATGTAAGGCATGTGTACGTGTAGGAAGAGAGGAAAGTGATTGGTTCTCAGTGAATGTAGGTTTGCGGCAGGGGTGTGTGATGTCTCCATGGTTGTTTAATTTGTTTATGGATGGGGTTGTTAGGGAGGTAAATGCAAGAGTTTTGGAAAGAGGGGCAAGAATGAAGTCTGTTGGGGATGAGAGAGCTTGGGAAGTGAGTCAGTTTTGTTGTTCGCTGATGATACAGCGCTGGTGAGAAACTGCAGAAGCTGGTGACTGAGTTTAGTAAAGTGTGTGAAAGAAGAAAGTTAAGAGTAAATGTGAATAAGAGCAAGGTTATTAGGTACAGTAGGGTTGAGGGTCAAGTCAATTGGGAGGTAAGTTTGAATGGAGAAAAACTGGAGGAAGTAAAGTGTTTTAGATATCTGGGAGTGGATCTGGCAGCGGATGGAACCATGGAAGCGGAAGTGGATCATAGGGTGGGGGAGGGGGCGAAAATCCTGGAAGCCTTGAAGAATGTGTGGAAGTCGAGAACATTATCTCGGAAAGCAAAAATGGGTATGTTTGAAGGAATAGTGGTTCCAACAATGTTGTATGGTTGCGAGGCGTGGGCTATGGATAGAGTTGTGCGCAGGAGGATGGATGTGCTGGAAATGAGATGTTTGAGGACAATGTGTGGTGTGAGGTGGTTTGATCTAGTAAGTAACGTAAGGGTAAGAGAGATGTGTGGAAATAAAAAGAGCGTGGTTGAGAGAGCAGAAAAGGGTGTTTTGAAATGGTTTGGGCACATGGAGAGAATGAGTGAGGAAAGATTGGCCAAGAGGATATATGTGTCGGAGGTGGAGGGAACGAGGAGAAGAAGGAGACCAAATTGGAGGTGGAAAGATGGAGTGAAAAAGATTTTGTGTGATCGGGGCCTGAACATGCAGGAGGGTGAAAGGAGGGCAAGGAATAGAGTGAATTGGATCGATGTGGTATACCGGGGTTGACGTGCTGTCAGTGGATTGAATCAGGGCATGTGAAGCGTCTAGGGTAAACCATGGAAAGTTGTGTAGGTATGTATATTTGCGTGTGTGGACGTATGTATATACATGTGTATATATATATTTTATCCCTGGGGTTAGGGGAGAAAGAATACTTCCCACGTATTCCCTGCGTGTCGTAGAAGGCGACTAAAAGGGGAGGGAGCGGGTGGCCGGAAATCCTCCCCTCTCGTTTTTTTTTTTAATTTTCCAAAAGAAGGAACAGAGAAGGGGGCCAGGTGAGGATATTCCCTCTAAGGCCCAGTCCTCTGTTCTTAACGCTACCTCACTAATGCGGGAAATGGCGAATAGTATGAACGAAAAAGAAAGATATATATATATATATATATATATATATATATATATATATATATATATATATATATATATATATATATATATATATATATATATATATATAAATTTTTTTTTTTTTTTTTTTTTTTTTTATACTTTGTCGCTGTCTCCCGCGTTTGCGAGGTAGCGCAAGGAAACAGACGAAAGAAATGGCCCAACCCCCCCCCATACACATGTACATACACACGTCCACACACGCAAATATACATACCTACACAGCTTTCCATGGTTTACCCCAGACGCTTCACATGCCTTGATTCACTCCACTGACAGCACGTCAACCCCTGTATACCACATCGCTCCAATTCACTCTATTCCTTGCCCTCCTTTCACCCTCCTGCATGTTCAGGCCCCGATCACACAAAATCTTTTTCACTCCATCTTTCCACCTCCAATTTGGTCTCCCTCTTCTCCTCGTTCCCTCCATCTCCGACACATATATCCTCTTGGTCAATCTTTCCTCACTCATTCTCTCCATGTGCCCAAACCATTTCAAAACACCCTCTTCTGTTCTCTCAACCACGCTCTTTTTATTTCCACACATCTCTCTTACCCTTACGTTACTTACTCGATCAAACCACCTCACACCACACATTGTCCTCAAACATCTCATTTCCAGCACATCCATCCTCCTGCGCACAACTCTATCCATAGCCCACGCCTCGCAACCATACAACATTGTTGGAACCACTATTCCTTCAAACATACCCATTTTTGCTTTCCGAGATAATGTTCTCGACTTCCACACATTTTTCAAGGCTCCCAAAATTTTCGCCCCCTCCCCCACCCTATGATCCACTTCCGCTTCCATGGTTCCATCCGCTGACAGATCCATTCCCAGATATCTAAAACACTTCACTTCCTCCAGTTTTTCTCCATTCAAACTCACCTCCCAATTGACTTGACCCTCAACCCTACTGTACCTAATAACCTTGCTCTTATTCACATTTACTCTTAACTTTCTTCTTCCACACACTTTACCAAACTCAGTCACCAGCTTCTGCAGTTTCTCACATGAATCAGCCACCAGCGCTGTATCATCAGCGAACAACAACTGACTCACTTCCCAAGTTCTCTCATCCCCAACTGACTTCATACTTGCCCCTCTTTCCAGGACTCTTGCATTTACCTCCCTAACAACCCCATCCATAAACAAATTAAACAACCATGGAGACATCACACACCCCTGCCGCAAACCTACATTCACTGAGAACCAATCACTTTCCTCTCTTCCTACACGTACACATGCCTTACATCCTCGATAAAACTTTTCACTGCTTCTAACAACTTGCCTCCCACACCATATATTCTTAATACCTTCCACAGAGCATCTCTATCAACTCTATCATATGCCTTCTCCAGATCCATAAATGCTACATACAAATCCATTTGCTTTTCTAAGTATTTCTCACATACATTCTTCAAAGCAAACACCTGATCCACACATCCTCTACCACTTCTGAAACCGCACTGCTCTTCCCCAATCTGATGCTCTGTACATGCCTTCACCCTCTCAATCAATACCCTCCCATATAATTTACCAGGAATACTCAACAAACTTATACCTCTGTAATTTGAGCACTCACTCTTATCCCCTTTGCCTTTGTACAATGGCACTATGCACGCATTCCGCCAATCCTCAGGCACCTCACCATGAGTCATACATACATTAAATAACCTTACCAACCAGTCAACAATACAGTCACCCCCTTTTTTAATAAATTCCACTGCAATACCATCCAAACCTGCTGCCTTGCCGGCTTTCATCTTCCGCAAAGCTTTTACTACCTCTTCTCTGTTTACCAAATCATTTTCCCTAACCCTCTCACTTTGCACACCACCTCGACCAAAACACCCTATATCTGCCACTCTGTCATCAGACACATTCAACAAACCTTCAAAATACTCATTCCATCTCCTTCTCACATCACCACTACTTGTTATCACCTCCCCATTTACGCCCTTCACTGAAGTTCCCATTTGCTCCCTTGTCTTACGCACCCTATTTACCTCCTTCCAGAACATCTTTTTATTCTCCCTAAAATTTACTGATAGTCTCTTACCCCAACTCTCATTTGCCCTTTTTTTCACCTCTTGCACCTTTCTCTTGACCTCCTGTCTCTTTCTTTTATACTTCTCCCACTCAATTGCATTTTTTTCCCTGCAAAAATCGTCCAAATGCCTCTCTCTTCTCTTTCACTAATACTCTTACTTCTTCATCCCACCACTCACTACCCTTTCTAAACAGCCCACCTCCCACTCTTCTCATGCCACAAGCATCTTTTGCGCAATCCATCACTGATTCCCTAAATACATCCCATTCCTCCCCCACTCCCCTTACTTCCATTGTTCTCACCTTTTTCCATTCTGTACACAGTCTCTCCTGGTACTTCCCCACACAGGTCTCCTTCCCAAGCTCACTTACTCTCACCACCTTCTTCACCCCAACATTCACTCCTCTTTTCTGAAAACCCATACTAATCTTCACCTTAGCCTCCACAAGATAATGATCAGACATCCCTCCAGTTGCACCTCTCAGCACATTAACATCCAAAAGTCTCTCTTTCGCACGCCTGTCAATTAACACGTAATCCAATAACGCTCTCTGGCCATCTCTCCTACTTACATAAGTATACTTATGTATATCTCGCTTTTTAAACCAGGTATTCCCAATCATCAGTCCTTTTTCAGCACATAAATCTACAAGCTCTTCACCATTTCCATTTACAACACTGAACACCCCATGCATACCAATTATTCCCTCAACTGCCACATTACTCACCTTTGCATTCAAATCACCCATCACTATAACCCGGTCTCGTGCATCAAAACCGCTAACACACTCATTCAGCTGCTCCCAAAACACTTGCCTCTCATGATCTTTCTTCTCATGCCCAGGTGCATATGCACCAATAATCACCCACCTCTCTCCATCAACTTTCAATTTTACCCATATTAATCGAGAATTTACTTTCTTACATTCTATCACATACTCCCACAACTCCTGTTTCAGGAGTATTGCTACTCCTTCCCTTGCTCTTGTCCTCTCACTAACCCCTGACTTCACTCCCCAGACATTTCCAAACCACTCTTCCCCTTTACCCTTGAGCTTCGTTTCACTCAGAGCCAAAACATCCAGGTTCCTTTCCTCAAACATACTACCTATCTCTCCTTTTTTCACATCTTGGTTACATCCACACACATTTAGGCACCCCACTCTGAGCCTTCGAGGAGGATGATCACTCCCCGCGTGACTCCTTCTTCTGTTTCCCATTTTAGAAAGTTAATTACAAGGAGGGGAGGATTTCCGGCCCCCCGCTCCCGTCCCCTCTAGTCGCTTTCTACGACACGCGAGGAATACGTGGGAAGTATTCTTTCACCCCTATCCCCAGGGATAATATACATATATATATACATACACACACACACACACATACACACACATACGCACATACACACACACACACACACGTACATATATATACATATGAAAAATGTAAGAAACAATTTAGAAAACAAACTTTTAGCTTGAAATGAATGAAAAAAATGAATGTCACATAATGGTTCAACCTCTGGCTATGGAAAAGGAAATGTACAATTTATTCACACAAACGTCAATAGCAGTTCTCATCAATTTCACCACTGTATCAATAAGCTTCAATGTCTAAGCTACATTTTTCTCCAACTTCACTATTTTCTTGTCAAAAACACCATGCATGAAAACTATCACTCCAGTAACACAACTATAAACATTTACTTCCCCTTTAAAAGTTCTGGGGAAGTCTGTCTCGATACACTGCGGCGAGGCGACGCGACGCTGACACAATCACTGTCACAATATCACTTCTGCCTCCTCAAGTCAATCTCTCAGCCACAGTGCAGGCCTTCATCGTCGAAGTCGGTCTTGCCTTCAGACGTCCTATCGATGTCTCTGCTCTCGGTAGCCCTCCTCTCGTTAACTCCTGTTCAGTTCGTACGCTGGGGTCCATCTATACTAGCTGCGGTACTGACGCTTCTCGTGAAAACAGGAGGCTTCTCTTCTTGTTCACTCAGAACACCACTTATATAAATATATATACATATATAAATATATATATATATATATATATATATATATATATATATATATATATATATATATATATATATATATATATATATATATATATATATATATATATATATATATATATATATATATCTTTCTTTTAAACTATTAGCCATTTCCCGCGTTATCGAGGTAGCGTTAAGAACAGAGGACTGGGCCTTTTTTGGAATATCCTCACCTGGCCCCCTCTGGCCCCCTCCAACAGCCAGGTTCGAAACCGGGACCCCTGTGCCACAGACGGGAATAACTATGTACTCGAATACCCCTCGTGTCACGTTGGTGAGCAACGGGGTGTACGGAGGGTATTCGAGTACATAGTATTCGAATAGTTATTTCCTATTAGCCAGGCCCATAGCCTAGCGGTATAATTCCCGCCTGTGGCACAGGGGTCCTGGGTTCGATCCGGGCTATTGGAGGTTTGCATGTTCTATGAAGGTGCGCTTTCATATGCACTTTATTCGTATTCATATAACTCCACGTTGGACAGTTAGATTCGGCAAAATGTTATCTGTTGGCTAAGTGTGTCTGGTGGGAAATAATCGGTGTAGACCCCGTTGCTCACCAACGTGAGACGAAGGGTATTCGAGTACATAGTATTCAAATAGTTATTTCCTATGAGCCAGGCCCATAACCTGGCGGTGACATTCCCGCCTGTGGCAGAGGGGTCCCGGGTTCGATCCTGACTGTTGGAAGTTTGTATGTTCTATGAAGGTGCGCGTTCATAAGCACTTTATTCGTAAATGTATATATATATATATATATATATATATATATATATATATATATATATATATATATATATATATATATATATATACATATATATATTTCATACTATTCGCCATTTCCCACGTTAGCGAGGTAGCGTTAAGAACAGAGGACTGGGCCTTTGAGGGAATATATATATATATATATATATATATATATATATATATATATATATATATATATATATATATATATATATATATATATATATTGTTTTTCTTTTTTGTTTTGTCGCTGTCTTCCGCGTTTGCGAGGTAGCGCAAGGAAACAGACGAAAGAAATGGCCCAACCCACCACCATACACATGTATATACATACGTCCACACACGCAAATATACATACCTACACAGCTTTCCATGGTTTACCCCAGACGCTTCACATGCCCTGATTCAATCAACTGACAGCACGTCAACCCCGGTATACCACATCGATCGAATTCACTCCATTCCTTGCCCTCCCCTCACCCTCCTGCATGTTCAGGCCCCGATCACACAAAATCCTTTTCACTCCATCTTTCCACCTCCAATTTGGTCTCCCACTTCTCCTCGTTCCCTCCACCTATGACACGTATATCCTCTTGGTCAATCTTTCCTCACTCATTCTCTCCATGTGCCCAAACCATTTCAAAACACCCTCTTCTGCTCTCCCAACCACGCTCTTTCTATTTCCACACATCTCTCCCACCCTTACGTTACTTACTCGATCAAACCACCTCACACCACACATTGTCCTCAAACATCTCATTTCCAGCACATCCATACTCCTGCGCACAACTCCATCCACAGCCCACGCCTCGCAACCATACAACATTGTTGGAACCACTATTCCTTCAAACATACCCATTTTCGCTTTCCGAGACAATGTTCTCGACTTTCACACATTCTTCAAGGCTCCCACGATTTTCGCCCCCTCCCCCACCCTACGATCCACCTCCGCTTCCATGGTTCCATCCGCTGCCAGATCCACTCCCAGATATCTAAAACACTTTACTTCCTCCAGTTTTTCTCCATTCAAACCCACCTCCCAATTGACTTGACCCTCAACCCTACTGTACCTAATAACCTTGCTCTTATTCACATTTACTCTTAACTTTCTTCTTTCACACACTTCATCAAACTCAGTCACCAGCTTCTGCAGCCTCTCACATGAATCAGCCACCAGCGCTGTATCATCAGCGAACAACAACTGACTCACTTCCCAAGCTCTCTCATCCCCAACAGACTTCATACTTGCCCGTCTTTCCAAAACTCTCGCATTCACCTCCCCAACAACCCCATCCATAAACAAATTAAACAACCATGGAGATATCACACACCCCTGCTGCAAACCTACATTCACTGAGAACCAATCACCTTCCTCTCTTCCTACACGTACACATGCCCCACATCCTCGATAAAAACTTTTCACTGCTTCTAACAACTTGCCTCCCACACCATATATTCTTAATACCTTCCACAGAGCATCTCTATCAACTCTATCATATGCCTTCTCCAGATCCATAAATGCTACATACAAATCCATTTGCTTTTCTAAGTATTTCTCACACACATTCTTCAAAGCAAACACCTGATCCACACATCCTCTACCACTTCTGAAACCACACTGTTCTTCCCCAATCTGATGCTCTGTACATGCCTTCACCCTCTCAATCAATACCCTCCCATATAATTTACCAGGAATACTCAACAAACTTATACCTCTGTAATTTGAGCACTCACTCTTATACCCTTTGCCTTTGTACAATGGCACTATGCACGCATTCCGCCAATCCTCAGGCACCTCACCATGAGTCATACATACATTAAATAACCTTACCAACCAGTCAATAATACAGTCACCCCCTATTTTAATAAATTCGACTGCAATACCATCCAAACCTGCTGCCTTGCCGGCTTTCATCTTCCGCAAAGCTTTTACTACCTCCTCTCTGTTTACCAAATCATTTTCCCTAACCCTCTTACTTTGCACACCACCTCGACCAAAACACCCTATATCTGCCACTCTATCATCAAACACATTAAACAAACCTTCAGAATACTCACTCCATCTCCTTCTCACATCACCACTACTTGTTATCACCTCCCCATTTGCGCCCTTCACTGAAGTTCCCATTTGCTCCCTTGTCTTACGCACTTTATTTACCTCCTTCCAGAACATCTTTTTATTCTCCCTAAAATTTAATGATACTCTCTCACCCCAACTCTCATTTGCCCTTTTTTTCACCTCTTGCACCTTTCTCTTGACCTCCTGTCTCTTTCTTTTATACATCTCCCACTCAATTGCATTTTTTCCCTGCAAAAATCGTCCAAATGCCTCTCTCTTCTCTTTCACTAATAATCTTACTTCTTCATCCCACCACTCACTACCCTTTCTAATCAACCCACCTCCCACTCTTCTCATGCCACAAGCATCTTTTGCGCAATCCATCACTGATTCCCTAAATACATCCCATTCCTCCCCCACTCCCCTTACTTCCATTGTTCTCACCTTTTTCCATTCTGTACTCAGTCTCTCCTGGTACTTCCTCGCACAAGTCTCCTTCCCAAGCTCACTTACTCTCACCACCCTCTTCACCCCAACATTCACTCTTCTTTTCTGAAAACCCATATAAATCTTCACCTTAGCCTCTACAAGATAATGATCAGACATCCCTCCAGTTGCACCTCTCAGCACATTAACATCCAAAAGTCTCTCTTTCGCCCTCCTTTTTCTAAATTGTTTCTTACATTTTTCATGTATATATGTATGTATATGTGTGTGTGTGTGTGTGTGTGTGTGTGTGTGTGTGTGTGTATATATATATATATATATATATATATATATATATATATATATATATATATATATATATATTTTTTTTTTTTTTTTTTTTTTTTTTTTTTTTTTTTTTTCCAAAAGAAGGAACAGAGAAGGGGGCCAGGTGAGGATATTCCCTCAAAGGCCCAGTCCTCTGTTCTTAGCGCTACCTCGCTAATGCGGGAAATGGCGAATAGTATGAAAAAAAAAAAAAAAAAAAAAAAAAATATATATATATATATATATATATATATATATATATATATATATATATATATATATATATATATATATATATATATATATATATATATATATATATATATATATATATATATTTATATATATATATATATATATATATATATATATATATATATATATATATATATATATATATATATATATATATATACATATATATATTATCCCTGGGGATAGGGGTGAAAGAATACTTCCCACGCATTCCTCGCGTGTCGTAGAAGGCGACTAGGGGGGACAGGAGCGGGGGGCCAGAAATCCTCCCCTCCTTGTATTTTTTTAACTTTCTTAAATGGGAAACAGAAGAAGGAGTCACGCGGGGAGTGCTCATCCTCCTCGAAGGCTCAGACTGGGGTGTCTAAATGTGTGTGGATGTAACCAAGATGTGAAAAAAGGAGAGATAGGTAGTATGTTTGAGGAAAGGAACCTGGATGTTTTGGCTCTGAGTGAAACGAAGCTCAAGGGTAAAGGGGAAGAGTGGTTTGGGAATGTCTTGGGAGTAAAGTCAGGGGTTAGTGAGAGGACAAGAGCAAGGGAAAGAGTAGCAGTACTCCTGAAACAAGAGTTGTGGGGGTATGTGACAGAATGTAAGAAAGTAAATTCTCGATTAATATGGGTAAAACTGAAAGTTGATGGAGAGAGATGGGTGATTATTGGTGCATATGCACCTGGGCATGAGAAGAAAGATCATGAGAGGCAAGTGTTTTTTAAGCAGCTGAATGAGTGTGTTAGTGGTTTTGATATATGATATCCTTTAGTAATTTTGTTTCAAAAAATTCCATATAAAGATTACTTAGCACCGATGAAAGAGGGTTACCCATTGCCATACCAAATTTTTGGGCATAATAATCTCCATTGAATTGAAATACACAGTCTTTTATACACAATTTTATCAGTTCAATGAAAACAGACTTTGAAACAGGTAAATGAATATCATCCAAGACATCAAATGAATATTCTAAAAGGTCATCAACTGAAACTTTTGTGAAAAGTGAGGAAACATCAGAGCTAACTAGTTTGAAAATAAAATCAACATTGATATTGTTTAGCTTGTTAACTAAATCTACATTGTTCATGATATTAGAATTTGATACCTTACCCAATAAAGGGCTTAATAAAGAAACTTATCATTTTGACAATTTATATGTGATGGAGCCTACTGAACTCAGTATAGGTCTTGCTGGAAAATTCTGTTTATGTGTTGTGATAAGTCCATACATATATGGCAATGAAGAGGACAAAGATGACAAACTTTTGATAGGAGAACCATTACCTTTCAACAACAACTTCATTTCCTTATTGAAATGGAAATTAACTGCTTCTAAGGGATTTTTACTGAGTTTAGGATATGTTGTGTCATCATTTGAAAGATCATTCACTTTAGATAAATAGTTACTCTTGTCTAAGATCACAACAGTGTTAGCCTTATCTGCTTCAGTAATATGTATATTCTTGTTTTTTTTTATAGTGTTGATAGCTCTTATAATTCTTTTAGGGCAATTAGGTTCCACTGGTTTTGACAAACTGGCATACACTAAACTCTTACAGATATCAATTTCATCATTAGTTGAATTACTGTATTTCTCAAAATTATATAAAGACTTTGTAACATCAACACAGTTGGCTTCCTTGTTAGAGCACACAAAACTTGATCCATAGCCTAATGCACACAAAGAATCCTTATCTAGTTGTTTATTAGATAATCCTGTCTAATAAACTAGATAAGGATTCCTTGTGTGCATTAGGCTATTGATTAAGTTCTGTGTGCTCTAACAGGGAAGCCAGCTGTGTTGATGTCACAAAGCCTTTTTGTAATTTAGAAAAATTCAGTAATTCAACTTATGATGAAATTGATATCTGTAAGGGTTTAGTGTATGCCAGTTTGTCAAAACCAGTGGAATCTAATTGCCCTAAAAGA
>NC_092249.1:10559446-10794446 GCF_036320965.1 Panulirus ornatus
CATACACTAAACTCTTACAGATATCAATTTCATCATTAGTTGAATTACTGTATTTCTCAAAATTACATAAAGACTTTGTAACATCAACACAGTTGGCTTCCTTGTTTATTTTTTTTTTTTATTATACTTTGTCGCTGTCTCCCGCGTTTGCGAGGTAGCGCAAGGAAACAGACGAAAGAAATGGCCCAACCCCCCCCATACACATGTATATACATACGTCCACACACGCAAATATACATACCTACACAGCTTTCCATGGTTTACCCCAGACGCTTCACATGCCTTGATTCAATCCACTGACAGCACGTCAACCCCGGTATACCACATCGCTCCAATTCACTCTATTCCTTGCCCTCCTTTCACCCTCCTGCATGTTCAGGCCCCGATCACACAAAATCTTTTTCACTCCATCTTTCCACCTCCAATTTGGTCTCCCTCTTCTCCTCGTTCCCTCCACCTCCGACGCATATATCCTCTTGGTCAATCTTTCCTCACTCATTCTCTCCATGTGCCCAAACCACTTCAAAACACCCTCTTCTGCTCTCTCAACCACGCTCTTTTTATTTCCACACATCTCTCTTACCCTTACGTTACTCACTCGATCAAACCACCTCACACCACACATTGTCCTCAAACATCTCATTTCCAGCACATCCATCCTCCTGCGCACAACTCTATCCATAGCCCACGCCTCGCAACCATACAACATTGTTGGGACCACTATTCCTTCAAACATACCCATTTTTGCTTTCCGAGATAATGTTCTCGACTTCCACACATTCTTCAAGGCCCCCAGAATTTTCGCCCCCTCCCCCACCCTATGATCCACTTCCGCTTCCATGGTTCCATCCGCTGCAAGATCCACTCCCAGATATCTAAAACACTTCACTTCCTCCATTTTTTCTCCATTCAAACTCACCTCCCAATTGACTTGACCCTCAACCCCTACTGTACCTAATAACCTTGCTCTTATTCACATTTACTCTTAACTTTCTTCTTCCACACACTTTACCAAACTCAGTCACCAGCTTCTGCAGTTTCTCACATGAATCAGCCACCAGCGCTGTATCATCAGCGAACAACAACTGACTCACTTCCCAAGCTCTCTCATCCCCAACTGACTTCATACTTGCCCCTCTTTCCAAAACTCTTGCATTTACCTCCCTAACAACCCCATCCATAAACAAATTAAACAACCATGGAGACATCACACACCCCTGCCGCAAACCTACATTCACTGAGAACCAATCACTTTCCTCTCTTCCTACACGTACACATGCCTTACATCCTCGATAAAAACTTTTCACTGCTTCTAACAACTTTCCTCCCACACCATATATTCTTAATACCTTCCACAGAGCATCTCTATCAACTCTATCATATGCCTTCTCCAGATCCATAAATGCTACATACAAATCCATTTGCTTTTCTAAGTATTTCTCACATACATTCTTCAAAGCAAACACCTGATCTACACATCCTCTACCACTTCTGAAACCACACTGCTCTTCCCCAATCTGATGCTTCCTTGTTAGAGCACACAAAACTTGATCCATAGCCTAATGCACACAAAGAATCCTTATCTAGTTCTTTATTAGATAAACCTGTCTAATAAACTAGATAAGGATTCCTTGTGTGCATTAGGCTATTGATTAAGTTCTGTGTGCTCTAACAGGGAAGCCAGCTGTGTTGATGTCACAAAGCCTTTTTGTAATTTAGAAAAATTCAGTAATTCAACTTATGATGAAATTGATATCTGTAAGGGTTTAGTGTATGCCAGTTTGTCAAAACCAGTGGAATCTAATTGCCCTAAAAGAATTATAAGAGCTATCAACACCTTAATAAAAGACAAGGATATACATATCACTAAAGCAGATAAGGCTAACACTGTTGTGATTTTAGACAAAAGTAACTATTTATCTGAAATGAATGATCTTTTAAAAGGTGACACAACATATTCTAAACTCAGTAAAAATCCCTTAGAAGCAGTTAAGTCCCATTTCAATAAAAAAAAAAAAATGAAGCTGTAGTTGAAAGGTAATGGTTCCCTTATCAAAAATTTGTCATCTTTTTCCCCTTCATTGCCATATATGTATGGACTTATCAAAACACATAAACAGAATAGTTAGCTTTGATGTCTCCTTACTGTTCACAAAAGTTCCAGTTGATGACCTTTCAGAATATCTATTTGATGTCTTGGATGATATTCATTTACCTGTTTCAAAGTCTGTTTTCATTGAACTCATAAAATTGTGTATAAAAGACTGCATTTTAATTCAATGGAGATTATCATGCTCAAAAATTTGGTATGGCAATGGGTAAATCTCTTTCATCGGTGCTAAGTAATCTTTATATGGAATTTTTTGAAACAAAATTACTAAAGGATATCTTACCTTCTAATGCAATTTGGTTTAGGTATGTAGATGATGTTCTTTGTGTTTGGCCAACAAATGAAAATTTACAAATATTTCTCCCCTTACTTAACAATTCATTACCTTCCATTAAATTTACTGTAGAAAGTGAGAATAATGGTATATTACCATTTTTAGATTGCATGATCCATAGACAAGGAAACAAGTTTAAGTTTAGCATATACAGAAAACCTACCAATGTATGCTCATATATCCATTATTACTCATCTCAACATGACAGAGTTAGATTATCATCATTTCAATCTATGTTCCTTAGGGCAATACGTATTTGCAGTACAGAGTTTATTGATGATGAGTTTGAGAAGATATATTCTATTGGATCAAAGTTAAAGTACCCTAGATTTCTATTGGATCAAAGTTAAAGTACCCTAGATTTCTATTGGATCAAAGTTAAAGTACCCTAGATCTTTCAATGAAAGTCCCTTAAGTTAGCAAAGAAATCATTTTATAGAGTTGAGCTCAAAACTCCCATTGACACCAAGAAACTTTTAGTTCTCCCTCATGATAATAATTTTACTTTAATTCCCATGTTGCTTAAATTCTTTAATGTAAATGGTACCTTCAGTGAAACGAAGCTCAAGGGTAAAGGGGAAGAGTGGTTCGGGATTGTCTTGGGAGTAAAGTCAGGGGTTAGTGAGAGGACAAGAGCAATGGAAGGAGTAGTAGTACTCCTGAAACAGGAGTTGTGGGAGTATGTGATAGAATGTAAGAAAGTAAATTCTCGATTAATATGGGTAAAACTGAAAGTTGATGGAGAGAGATGGGTGATTATTGGTGCATATGCACCTGGGCATGAGAAGAAACTTCATGAGAGGCAAGTGTTTTGGGAGCAGCTGAATGAGTGTGTTAGTGGTTTGGATGCACGAGAACGGGTTATAGTGATGGGTGATTTGAGTGCAAAGGTGAGTAATGTAGCAGTTGAGGGAATAATTGGTATGCATGGGGTGTTCAGTGTTGTAAATGGAAATGGTGAAAAGCTTGTAGATTTATGTGCTGCGAAAGGACTGGAGATTGGGAATACCTGGTTTAAAAAGCGAGATATACATAAGTATACGTATGTAAGTAGGAGAGATGGCCAGAGAGCGTTATTGGATTACGTGTTAATTGACAGGCGTGCGAAAAAGAGACTTTTGGATGTTAATGTGCTGAGAGGTACAAATGGAGGGATGTCTGATCATTATCTTGTGGAGACGAAAGTGAAGATTTGTATGGGATTTCAGAAAAGAAGAGAGAATGTTGGGGTGAAGAGGGTGGTGAGAGTAAGTGAGCTTGGGAAGGAGACTTGTGCGAGGAAGTATCAGGAGAGACTGAGTACAGAATGTAAAAAGGTGAGAACAATGGAAGTAAGGGGAGTGGGGGAGGAATGGGATGTATTTAGGGAATCAGCGATGGATTGCGCAAAAGATGCTTGTGGCATGAGAAGAGTGGGAGGTGGGTTGATTAGAAAGGGTAGTGAGTGGTGGGATGAAGAAGTAAGATTATTAGTGAAAGAGAAGAGAGAGGCATTTGGACGATTTTTGCAGGGAAAAAATGCAATTGAGTGGGAGATGTATAAAAGAAAGAGACAGGAGGTCAAGAGAAAGGTGCAAGAGGTGAAAAAGAGTGCAAATGAGAGTTGGGGTGAGAGAGTATCATTAAATTTTAGGGAGAATAAAAAGCTGGTCTGGAAGGAGGTAAATAAAGTGCGCAAGACAAGGGAGCAAATGGGAACTTCAGTGAAGGGCGCAAATGGGGAGGTGATAACAAGTAGTGGTGATGTGAGAAGGATATGGAGTGAGTATTTTGAAGGTTTGTTGAATGTGTTTGATGATAGAGTGGCAGATAAAGGGTATTTTGGTCGAGGTGGTGTGCAAATTCAGGGTTAGGGAAAAAGATTTGGTAAACAGGGAAGAGGTAGTAAAACTTTTGCGGAAGATGAAAGCCGGCAAGGCAGCAGGTTTGGATGGTATTGCAGTGGAATTTATTAAAAAAGGGGGTGACTCTATTGTTGACTGGTTGGTAAGGTTATTTAATGTATGTATGACTCATGGTGAGGTGCCTGAGGATTGGCGGAATGCGTGAATAGTGCTATTGTACAAAGGCAAAGGGGATAAGAGTGAGTGCTCAAATTACAGAGGTATAAGTTTGTTGAGTATTCCTGGTAAATTATATGGGAGGGTATTGATTGAGAGGGTGAAGGCATGTACAGAGCATCAGATTGGGGAAGAGCAGTGTGGTTTCAGAAGTGGTAGAGGATGTGTGGATCAGGTGTTTGCTTAGAAGAATGTATGTGAGAAATACTTAGAAAAGCAAATGGATTTGTATGTAGCATTTATGGATCTGGAGAAGGCATATGATAGAGTTGATAGAGATGCTCTGTGGAAGGTATTAAGAATATATGGTGTGGGAGGCAAGTTGTTAGAAGAAGTGAAAAGTTTTTATCGAGGATGTAAGGCATGTGTACGTGTAGGAAGAGAGCAAAGTGATTGGATCTCAGTGAATGTAGGTTTGCGGCAGGGGTGTGTGATGCCTCCATGGTTGTTTAATTTGTTTATGGATGGGGTTCTTAGGTGAATGCAAGAGTTTTGGAAAGAGGGGCAAGAATGCAGTCTGTTGTGGATGAGAGAGCTTGGGAAGTGAGTCAGTTGTTGTTTGCTGATGATACAGCGCTGGTGGCTGATTCATGTGAGAAACTGCAGAAGCTGGTGACTGAGTTTAGTAAAGTGTGTGAAAGAAGAAATTTAAGAGTAAATGTGAATAAGAGCAAGGTTATTAGGTACAGTAGGGTTGAGGGTCAAGTCAATTGGGAGGTAAGTTTCAATGGAGAAAAACTGGAGGAAGTAAAGTGTTTTAGATATCTGGGAGCGGATCTGGCAGCGGATGGAACCATGGAAGCGGAAGTGGATCATAGGGTGGGGGAGGGGGCGAAAATTCTGGAAGCCTTGAAGAATGTGTGGAAGTCGAGAACATTATCTCGGAAAGCAAAAATGGGTATGTTTGAAGGAATAGTGGTTCCAACAATGTTGTATGGTTTCGAGACGTGGGCTATGGATAGAGTTGTGTGCAGGAGGGTGGATGTGCTGGAAATGAGATGTTTGAGGACAATGTGTGGTGTGAGGTGGATTGATCGAGTAAGTAACGTAAGGGTAAGAGAGTTGTGTGGAAATAAAAAGAGCGTGGTTGAGAGAGCAGAAGAGGGTGTTTTGAAATGGTTTGGGCACATGGAGAGAATGAGTGAGGAAAGATTGACCAAGAGGATATATGTGTCGGAGGTGGAGGGAACGAGGAGAAGTGGGAGACCAAATTGGAGGTGGAAAGATGGAGTGAAAAAGAATTTGAGTGATCGGGGCCTGAACATGCAGGAAGGTGAAAGGAGGGCAAGGAATAGAGTGAATTGGGTCGATGTGGTATACCGGGGTTGACGTGCTGTCAGTGGATTGAATCAGGGCATGTGAAGCGTCTGGGGTAAACCATGGAGAGCTGTGTAGGTATGTATATTTGCGTGTGTGGACGTGTATGTATATACATGTGTATGGGGGTGGGTTTGGCCATTTCTTTCGTCTTTTTCCTTGTGTTACCTCCCAAACGCGGGAGACAGGGACAAAGCAAAAAAAAAAAAATATATATATATATATATATATATATATATATATATATATTTTTTTTATTTTATATATATATATGTGTATATATATATATATATATATATATATATATATATATATATATATATATATATATATATATATATATATATATATATATATATATATATATACGTAGGAGAGATGGCCAGAGAACGTTATTGGATTACGTGGTAATTGACAGGCGCGCGAAAGAGAGACTTTTGGATGTTAATGTGCTGAGAGGTGCAACTGGAGGGATGTCTGACCATTATCTTTTGGAGGCGAAGGTGAAGATTTGTATGGGTTTTCAGAATAGAAGAGAGAATGTTGGGGTGAAGAGGGTGGTGAGAGTAAGTTAGCTTGATAAGGAGACTTGCGTGAGGAAGTACCAGGAGAGACTGAGGACAGAATGGAAAAAGGTGAGAACAACGGAGGTAAGGGGAGTTGGGGAGGAATGGGACGTATTTAGGGAAGCAGTGATGGCTTGCGCAAAAGATGCTTGTGGCATGAGAAGCGTGGGAGGTGGGTTGATTAGAAAGGGTAGTGAGTGGCGAGATGAAGAAGTAAGAATATTAGTGAAAGAGAAGATAGAGGCATTTGGACGATTTTTGCACGGAAAAAAGCAAATGAGTGGGAGATGTATAAAAGAAAGAGAAAGGAGGTCAAGAGAAAGTTGCAAGAGGTGAAAAAGAGGGTAAATGAGAGTTGGGGTGAGAGAGTATCATTAAATTTTAGGCAGAATAAAAAGATGTTTTGGAAGGAGGTATGTGTCAGAGGTGGAGGGAGCGACGAGAAGTGGGAGACCAAATTGGAGTGGAAAGATGGAGTGAAAAAGATTTTGAGTGATCGGGGCCTGAACATGCAGGAGGGTGTAAGGCGTGCAAGGAATAGAGTGAATTGGATCGATGTGGTATACCGGGGTCGACGTGCTGTCAATAGATTGAATCAGGGCATGTGAAGCGGCCTGGATGTGGAAAGGGAGCTGTAGTTTCGGGCGTTAAAACATGACAGCTAGAGACTGAGTGTGAACGAATGGGGCCTTTGTTGTCTTTTCCAAGCGCTACCTCGCACACATGAGGGGGGGTGAATGTTATTCCATGTGTGGCGAGGTGGCGATGGAAATGAATAAAGGCAGACAGTATGAATTGTGTGCATCTGTATATATGTATGTGTCTGTGTGTGTGTATATATGTGTACATTGAGATGTATGGGTATGTATATTTGCGTGTGTGGACGTGTCTGTATATACATGTGTATGGGGGTGGGTTGGGCAATTGCTTTCGTCTGTTTCCTTGCGCTACCTCGCAAACACGGGAGACAGCGACAAGGCAAAATAGAAAAAATAAATGATTGTATTCGTGGTTTTGATGCACGAGACCGGGTTATAGTGATGGGTGATTTGAATGCAAAGGTGAGTAATGTGGCAGTTGAGGGAATAATTGGTATACATGGGGTGTTCAGTGTTGTAAATGGAAATGGTGAAGAACTTGTAGATTTATGTGCTGCAAAAGGACTGGATTGGGAATACCTGATTTAAAAAGCGAGATTTTTTTTTTTCATTTATTATACTTTGTCGCTGTCTCCCGTGTTTGCGAGGTAGCGCAATGAAACAGACGAAAGAAATGGCCCCCCCCCCCATACACATGTATATACATACGTCCACACACGCAAATATACATACCTACACAGCTTTCCATGGTTTACCCCAGACGCTTCACATGCCTTGATTCAATCCACTGACAGCACGTCAACCCCGGTATACCACATTGCTCCAATTCACTCTATTCCTTGCCCTCCTTTCACCCTCCTGCATGTTCAGGCCCCGATCACACAAAATCTTTTTCACTCCATCTTTCCACCTCCAATTTGGTCTCCCTCTTCTCCTCGTTCCCTCCACCTCCGACACATATATCCTCTTGGTCAATCTTTCCTCACTCATTCTCTCCATGTGCCCAAACCACTTCAAAACACCCTCTTCTGCTCTCTCAACCACGCTCTTTTTATTTCCACACATCTCTCTTACCCTTACGTTACTCACTCGATCAAACCACCTCACACCACACATTGTCCTCACACATCTCATTTCCAGCACATCCATCCTCCTGCGCACAACTCTATCCATAGCCCACGCCTCGCAACCATACAACATTGTTGGAACCACTATTCCTTCAAACATACCCATTTTTGCTTTCCTAGATAATGTTCTCGACTTCCACACATTCTTCAAGACCCCCAGAATTTTCGCCCCCTCCCCCACGCTATGATCCACTTCCGCTTCCATGGTTCCATCCGCTGCCAGATCCACTCCCAGATATCTAAAACACTTTACTTCCTCCAGTTTTTCTCCATTCAAACTCACCTCCCAATTGACTTGACCTTCAACCCTACTGTACCTAATAACCTTGCTCTTATTCACATTTACTCTTAACTTTCTTCTTCCACACACTTTACCAAACTCAGTCACCAGCTTCTGCAGTTTCTCACATGAATCAGACACCAGCGCTGTATCATCAGCGAACAACAACTGACTCACTTCCCAAGCTCTCTCATCCCCAACAGACTTCATACTTGCCCCTCTTTCCAAAACTCTTGCATTTACCTCCCTAAGTATACGTATGTAAGTAGGAGAGATGGCCAGAGCGCGTTATTGGATTACGTGTTAATTGACAGGCGCGCAAAAGAGAAACTTTTGGATGTTAATGTGCTGAGAGGTGCAACTGGAGGGATGTCTGATCCTTATCTTGTGGAGGCTAAGGTGAAGATTTGTGGGGGGGTTTCAGAAAAGAAGAGTGAATGTTGGGGTGAAGAGGATGGTGAGAGTAAGTGAGCTTGGGAAGGAGACTTGTGTGAGGAAGTACCAGGAGAGACTGAGTACAGAATGGAAAAAGGTGAGAACAATGGAGGTAAGGGGAGTGGGGGAGGAATGGGATGTATTTAGGGAATCAGTGAAGGATAGTGCAAAAGATGCTTGTGGCATGAGAAGAGTGGGAGGTGGGTTGATTAGAAAGGGTAGTGAGTGGTGGGATGAAGAAGTAATATTATTAGTGAAAGAGAAGAGAGAGGCATTTGGACGATTTTTGCAGGGAAAAAATGCAATTGAGTGGGAGATGTATAAAAGAAAGAGACAGGAGGTCAAGAGAAAGGTGCAAAAGGTGAAAAAGAGGGCAAATGAGAGTTGGGGTGAGAGAGTATCATTAAATTTTAGGGAGAATAAAAAGATGTTCTGGAAGGAGGTAAATAAAGTGCGTAAGACAAAGGAGCAAATGGGAACTTCAGTGAAGGGTGTAAATGGGGAAGTGATAACAAGTAGCGGTGATGTGAGAAGGAGATGGAGTGAGTATTTTGAAGGTTTGTTGAATGTGTTTGATGATAGAGTGGCAGATATAAGGTGTTTTGGTCGAGGTGGTGTGCAAAGTGAGAGGGTTAGGGAAAATAATTTGGTAAACAGAGAAGAGGTAGTAAAAGCTTTGCGGAAGATGAAAGCCGGTAAGGCAGCAGGTTTGGATGGTATTGCAGTGGAATTTTTTAAGAAAGGGGGTGACTGTATTGTTGACTGGTTGGTAAGGTTATTTAATACATATATGACTCACGGTGAGGTGCCTGAGGATTGGCGGAATGCTTGCGTAGCGCCATTGTACAAAGGCAAAGGGGATAAGAGTGAGTGCTCAAATTACAGAGGTATAAGTTTGTTGAGCATTCCTGGTAAATTATATGGGAGGGTATTGATTGAGAGGGTGAAGGCATGTACAGAGCATCAGATTGGGGAAGAGCAGTGTGGTTTCAGAAGTGGTAGAGGATGTGTGGATCAGGTGTTTGCTTTGAAGAATGTATGTGAGAAATACTTAGAAAAGCAAATGGATTTGTATGTAGCATTTATGGATCTGGAGAAGGCATATGATAGAGTTGATAGATATGCTCTGTGGAAGGTATTAAGAATATATGGTGTGGGAGGCAAGTTGTTAGAAGCAGTGAAAAGTTTTTATCGAGGATGTAAGGCATGTGTACGTGTAGGAAGAGAGGAAAGTGATTGGTTCTCAGTGAATGTAGGTTTCCGGCAGGGGTGTGTGATGTCTCCATGGTTGTTTAATTTGTTTATGGATGGGGTTGTTAGGGAGATAAATGAAAGGGTTTTGGAAAGAGGGGCAAGTATGAAGTCTGTTGGGGATGAGAGAGCTTGGGAAGTGAGTCAGTTGTTGTTCGCTGATGATACAGCGCTGGTGGCTGATTCATGTGAGAAACTGCAGAAGCTGGTGACTGAGTTTGGTAAAGTGTGTGAAAGAAGAAAGTTAAGAGTAAATGTGAATAAGAGCAAGGTTATTAGGTACAGTAGGGTTGAGGGTCAAGTCAATTGGGAGGTGAGTTTGAATGGAGAAAAACTGGAGGAAGTGAAGTGTTTTAGATATCTGGGAGTGGATCTGGCAGCGGATGGAACCATGGAAGCTGAAGTGGATCATAGGGTGGGGAAGGGGGCGAAAATTCTGGGAGCCTTGAAGAATGTGTGGAAGTCGAGAACATTATCTCGGAGAGCAAAAATGGGTATGTTTGAAGGAATAGTGGTTCCAACAATGTTGTATGGTTGCGAGGCGTGGGCTATGGATAGAGTTGTGCGCAGGAGGATGGATGTGCTGGAAATGAGATGTTTGAGGACAATGTGTGGTGTGAGGTGGTTTGATCGAGTAAGTAACGTAAGGGTAAGAGAGATGTGTGGAAATAAAAAGAGCGTGGTTGAGAGAGCAGAAGAGGGTGTTTTGAAATGGTTTGGGCACATGGAGAGAATGAGTGAGGAAAGATTGACCAAGAGGATATATGTGTCGGAGGTGGAGGGAACGAGGAGAAGAGGGAGACCAAATTGGAGGTGGAAAGATGGAGTGAAAAAGATTTTGTGTGATCGGGGCCTGAAAATGCAGGAGGGTGAAAGGAGGGCAAGGAATAGAGTGAATTGGAGCGATGTGGTATACCGGGGTTGACGTGCTGTCAGTGGATTGAATCAAGGCATGTGAAGCGTCTGGGGTAAACCATGGAAAGCTGTGTAGGTATGTATATTTGCGTGTGTGGACGTATGTATATACATGTGTATGGGGGTGGGTTGGGCCATTTCTTTCGTCTGTTTCCTTGCGCTACCTCGCAAACGCGGGAGACAGCGACAAAGCAAAAAAAAAAAAAAAATATATATATATATATATATATATATATATATATATATATATATATATATATATATATATATATGTGTGTGTGTGTCGGAGGTGGAGGGAACAAGGAGAAGAGGGAGACCAAATTGGAGGTGGAAAGATGGAGTTAAAAAGATTTTGTGTGATCGCGGCCTGAACATGCAGGAGGGTGAAAGGAGGGCAAGGAATAGAGTGAATTGGAGCGATGTGGTATACCGGGGTTGACGTGCTGTCAGTGGATTGAATCAGGGCGTGTGAAGCGTCTGGGGTAAACCATGGAAAGCTGTGTAGGTATGTATATTTGCGTGTGTGGACGTATGTATATACATGTGTATGGGGGGGGGGGTTGGGCCATTTCTTTCGTCTGTTTCCTTGCGCTACCTCGCAAACGGGGGAAGACAGCGACAAAATAATAAAAAAAAAAAATAATATATATATATATATATATATATATATATATATATATATATATATATATATATATATATATATATATATATATATATATATATATATGTATATATATATATATATATATATATATATATATATATATATATATATATATATATATATATATACATATATATATATTATATTTTTTAATTTTTTGAATGGAGAAAAACTGGAGGAAGTAAAGTATTTCAGATATCTGGGAGTGGATTTGGCAGTGGATGGAACCATGGAAGCGTAAGTGAATCGTAGGGTGGGGGAGGGGGCGAGAATTCTGGGAGCCTTGAAGAATGCGTGGAACATTATTTCGGAAAGCAAAAATGGGTATGTTTAAAGGAATAGTGGTTCCAACAATGTTGTATGGCTGCGAGGCGTGGGCTATGGATAGAGTTGTGCGTAGGAGGGTGGATGTGCTGGAAATGAGAATTTTGAGGACAATATGTGGTGTGAGGTGGTTTGATCGAGTAAATAAATGTAAGGGTAAGAGAGATGTGTGGAAATAAAAAGAGTGTAGTTGAGAGAGCAGAAGAGGGTGTTTTGAAATGGTTACGTCACATGGAGAGAATGAGTGAGGAAATATTGACCAAGAGGATATATGTGTCAGAGGTGGAGGGAACGAGAAGTGGGAGACCAAATCGGAGGTGGAAAGATGGAGTGAAAAAAGATTTTGAGTGATCGGGGCCTGAACATGCAGGAGGGTGAAAGGCGTGCAAGGAATAGAGTGAATTGGAACGATGTGGTGTACCGGGATCGACGTGCTGTCAATGGATTGAACCAGGGCATGTGAAGCGTCTTGGGTAAACCATGGAGAGTTCTGTGGGGCCTTAATGTGGAAAGGGAGCTGTGGTTTCGGTGCATTATTACATGACAGCTAGAGTCTGAGTGTGAACGAATGGGGCCTTTGTTGTCGTTTTCCTAGCGCTACCTCGCACACATGAGGGGGGAAGGGGTTGTTGTTATTCCATGTGTGGGGAGGTGGCGATGGGAATGAATAAAGGCAGACAGTATGAATTATATATATGTGTATATATGTATATGTCTGTGTGTGTGTATATATATGTGTACATTGAGATGTATAGGTATGTATATTTGCGTGTGTGGACGTGTATGTATATACATGTGTATGTATGTGGGTTGGGCCATTCTTTCGTCTGTTTCCTTGCGCTACCTCACTAACGCGGGAGACAGCGACAAAGCAAATAAAAATTGATATATATAAAAATATATATATGTTTATGTATAACTCTCTAAATGGGGAAACAGAAGGAGCCACGCGGGGAGTGCTCAACCTCCTCGAAGCCTCGGATTGGGGTGTCTAAATGAGTGTGGATGTAACCAAGATGAGAAAAAAAGGAGAGATAGGTAGTATGTTTCAGGAAAGGAATCTGGATGTTTTGGCTTTGAGTGAAACGAAGCTCAAGGGTAAAGGGGAAGAGTGGTTTTGGAATGTTTTGGGAGTAAAGCCAGGGGTTGGTGTGAGGACAAGATCAAAGGAAGTAGTAGCACTACTCCTGAAACAGGAATTGTGGGAGTGTGTGATAGTGTGGAAGAAAGCAAACTGTAGATTGGAAATTGGTAAAAGTGAAATTGGATGGAGAATGATGATTGATTATTGGTACCTATGCACCTGGGCATGAGCAGAAGGATTATGAGAGGCAAGTGTTTTTGGAGCAGCTGAGTGAGTGTGTTAGCAGTTTTGATGCACGAGACAAGTTATAGTAATGGGTGATATGAATGCAAAGGTGAGTAACGTGGCAGTTGAGGGAATAATTGGTGTACATGTGGTGTTGAGAGTTATAAACGGAAATGGTGAAGTGCTTGTAGATTTATGTGCTGAAAAAGGACTGATGATTGGGAATACCCAGTTTAAAAAGAGAGGTATACATAAGTATACGTATCTATGTAGAAAAAATGATCAGAGAGCGTATGGGATTACGTGTTAATTGATAGGTGTGTGAAAGACAGACTTTTGGATGTAAATGTGCTGAGAGGGGCCTGATCATTTTCTTGTGGAAGTGAAGGTGAAGATATGGAGAGGTTTTCAGAAGATAGACTTATGCGACGAAGTACCAGGAGAGATTGAGTGCAGAATGGAAAAAGATGAGAACAAATGACGTAAGGGGAGTGGGGAGGAATGGGATGTATTTAGGGAAGCAGTGATGGCTTGCGCAAAAGATGCTCGTGGCATGAGAAGGGTGGGAGGTGGGCCGAATAGAAATGGTACTGAGTGGTGGCATGAAGTAAGATTGTTAGTGAAAGAGACGAGAGAGACATGGGACGATTTTTGCAGGAGGTAGTGCAAATGACTAGGAGATGTACAAAAGAAAGAGGCAAAAGGTCAAGAGACAGGTGCAAGAGGTGAAAAAGAGGGCAAATGAGAGTTGGGGTGAAAGAGTATCATTGGATTTTGGGTAGGATAAAAAAAAAGATGTTTTGGAAGGAGGTAAATAAAGTGCGTAAGACAAGAGAACAAATGGGAACATCAGTGAAAGGGGCAAATGGGAGGGTAATAACAAGTAGTGGTGAAGTCAGAGGGAGATTCAGTGAGTATTTTGAAGGTTTGTTGAATATGTTTGATGATAGAGTAGCAAATATAGGGTGTTTCGGTCGAGGTGGTGTGTGAGGTAAGAGGGTCAGGGAGAATGATTCGGTGAACAGTGAAGAGGTAGTGAACGTTTTGAGGAAGATGAAAGCCGGCAAGGGGGCGAGTTTGGATGGTATTGCTGCGGAGTTTATTAAAAAAAAAAAAAAGAGGGTGTCTGTGTTGTTGTAGAACTACTCAGGAAACAGGAGTGGTGGGAGTATGTGATAGAGTGTAAGAAAGTCAACTCTAGATTGATATGGGTAAAACTGAAAGTTAATGGAGAGAGATGGGTGATTATTGGTGTATATGCGCCTGGGCATGAGAAGAAAGATCATGAGAGGCAAGTGCTTTGGTAGCAGCTGATTGAGTGTGTTAGTAGTTTTGATGCACGAGAAAGGGTTATAGAGATGGGTGATTTGAATGCAAAGGTGAGTAATCTGGCAGTTGAGGGAATAATTGGTGTACATGGGGTGTTCAGTGTTGTAAATGGAAATGGTGAAGAGCTTGTAGATTTGTATGCTGAAAAAGGAGTAGTGATTAGGAATACCTGGCTTTAAAAGAGAGATATACATAAGTATACGTATGTAAGTAGGAGAGATGGCCAGAGAGCGTTATTGGATTATGTGTTAATCAATAGGCGCGCGAAAGAGAGACCTTTGGATGTTAATGTGCTGAGAGGTGCAACTGGAGGGATGTCTGATCATTATCTTGCGGACGCGAAGGTGAAGATTTGTAGAGATTTTTAGAAAAGAAGAGAGAATATTGGGGTGAAGAGAGTGGTGAGAGTAAGTGAGCTTCGGAAGGAAACTTGTGTGAAGATCTACCAGGAGAGACTGAGTGCATAATGGAAAAAGGTGAAAGCAATTGACGTAAGGAGAGTGGGGGAGGAATGGGATGTATGTAAGGAAGCAGTGGTGGCTTGCGCAAAAGATGCTTGTAGCATGAGAAGCGTGGGAGGTGGGCAGATCTGAAAGGGTAGTGATTGGTGGGATGAAGAGGTAAGATTATTGGTAAAAGAGAAGAGAGAGGCATTTGGAAGATTTTTACAGGGAAATGATGCAAATGAGTGGGAGATGCATTAAAGAAAGAGGCAGGAGCTCAAAAGAAAGGTGTAAGAGGTGAAAAAGAGGGCAAATGAGGGTTGGGGTGAGAAAGTATCATTAAATTTTAGGGAGAATAAGAAAGATGTTTCGGAAGGAGGTAAATAAAGTACGCAAGTCAAGAGAATAAATGGGAACATCGGTGAAGGGGGATAATGGGGAGGTGACAACAAGTAGTGGTGATGTGAGAAGATGGAGTGAGTATTTTGAAGGTTTGTTGAATGTGTTAGATAATAGAGTTGCAGATATAGAGTGTTTTGGTCGAGGTGGCGTGCAAAGTGAGAGGGTTGGGGAGAATGATTTGGTAAACAGAGAAGAGGTAGTAAAAGCTTTGCGGAAGAGGAAAGCTGACAAGGCAGTGGGTTTGGATGGTATTGCAGTGAAATTTATCAAAAAAGGGGGTGACTGTGTTGTTGGCTGGTTGGTAAGATTATTTAATATATGTATGACTCATGGTGAGGTGCCTGAGGATTGGCGGAATGCTTGCATAGTGCCATTGTACAAAGGCAAAGGGGATAAAGGTGAGTGCTCAAATTACAGAGTTATAAGTTTGTTGAGTACTCCTGGGAAATAATATGGGAGGGTATTGATTGAGAGGGTAAAGGCATGTACAGAGCATCAGACTGGGGAAGAGCAGTGTGGTTTCAGAAGTGGTATAGGATGTGTGGATCAGGTGATTGCTTTGAACAATGGATGTGAGAAATACTTGGAAAGCAAATGGATTTGTATGTAGCATTTATGAATGTGGAGAAGGCATATGATAGAGTTGATAGAGATGCTCTGTGGAAGGTATTAAGAATATATGGTGTGGGAGGCAAGTTGTTGGAAGCATTGAAAAGTTTTTATCGAGGATGTAAGGCATGTGCACGAGTAGGAAGAGAGGAAAGTGATTGGTTCTCAGTGAACGTAGGTTTGCGGCAGGGGTGCATGATTTCTCCATGGTTGTTTAATTTGTTTATGGATGGGGTTGTTAGGGAGGTGAATGCAAGTTTTGGAAAGAGGGGCAAGTATGCAGTCTGTTGTGGATGAGAGAGCTTGGGAAGTGAGTCAGTTGTTGTTCGCTGATACAGCGCTGCTGGTTGATTCGGGTGAGAAACTGCAGAAGCTGATGACTGAGTTTGGTAAAGTGTGTGAAAAAGAAAGCTGAGAGTAAATATAAATAAGAACAAGGTTATTAGGTACAGTAGGGTTGAGGGATAAGTCAATTTGGAGGTAAGTTTGAATGGAGAAAAACTGGAAGTGAAGTGTTTAAAGTCATACAACAGTACAATCATACCAACAGAGCCACCTGTATCAGGCAGGACCAGTCAGGTAAGACAATAGTAGTCATACAACAGTACAATCATATCAACACAGACATCAGCAACAGGCAGGCCTATAAGGCACTACAATAACTTAAGCTCTGCAACTGAGACTTCAGCCTCAGACACAACAATAACATTAGTACAATCATACCAACAGAGGCAATAAACACAGACAGGCTCGTGAGATACTGCCATCTGAGACAACAACAACAACAGCAGGTGGGACAATAAAGTCATACAACAGTACTGTTATATCAATACGGACAACAGCAACAAAAGGGAGGACAATAAATTCATACAACAGTATTGTCACATCAATAAAGACAACAGCAACAACAACAGGTAGGACAATAAATTCATACAACAGTATTGTCATATCAATAAAGACAACAACAACAACAACAACAACAGGACAATAAATTCATACAACAGTATTGTCATATCAATAAAGACAACAACAACAACAACAGGTAGGACAATAAATTCATACAACAGTATTGTCACATCAATAAAGACAACAACAACAGGTAAGACAATAAATTCATACAACAGTATTGTCATATAAATAGAGACAACAGCAACAGGCAAAACAATAAAGTCTAACAACAGTAAAGTAATACCAATGGAAACAACATCTGGCAGACTAACAAACAACAGTAGTGTCATATGAACAGGGACAACAAAACGGACAGGCCTTTGAGGTACTGCAATATTAGAGTCATACAAACAGAGACAACTTCCTCAATATACTCAGACTTGGACAGGATATCACAGATAGGTACACAAAATCTTGTTAAGTTCAATGCCTCCGAAACCCAGTCTCTACCCATCTCTCCAACAAAAATTCATCACAATTTTCCTCTCTCCTTTGATGGTTCTGCAATTTCACCTCTTGACTCAATGACCATACTTAGCATTACTGTAACAGCCACTCTTTCCTGCAAACCCCACATTATGGAAATAGCTAAGTCTGCCTTTAAGAAACTGGACGCCCTGTTTAGAAGTCGAAATTTCATATCTTCAGAACGGTTGCTCAGTTCATACAAGAGATTGATTCGTCCATCTATAGAATAGTACTCTCACATCTAGGGTGGTTCTGCCTCAGTTTCCTTACTCGACAGTGTTGAGTCGTCAGTATTCCGACTTATAAACTGCCCCAGGCTAACTTTCAAACTTGACCCTTGGTTTTTTGCCCCCGAGAGCTGGCTGCCTGTGTGCCCTCACCACTAACTAAACCACGTAATACTCGGCAAGCTGCTGCGACACATGATTATTGTGACCACGGGCAGCTCAAGGGTGGGCCGTTTTGATACCTTCTTCTTTCCCTACATGTCGAATCTTTGGAACTCTCTACTTTCTCATGTCTTTCTCAGTACCTATGACCTGGCACATTTCAAAAACAGGTTTTTCACGTCCGTTTCATAACTCTCTCTAGATTTCAGATGAGCTCTGGCCTTGATGTGGACTTTTGCCTCTAACTGGAACCTTCGAGATGAAAAAAGTGGTTCAGTGAGGTACTACAACAGTACAGTTATAACAACAGAGAAAACATCAAAAGACAGCTAGGTAAAGTCCTTTATCAGCACATTCATATCAGCAGAGGCAACGGCAAAAGGGAGACCAATAAATTCTTACAACAGTATAGTCATACCAACAGAGACAACAGCAACAAACAGACCAATAAGGTCATACAACAGTACAATCATTCTAAGAAAGGGAACAGTAACAGACAAGCCAATAAAGTTATTCGACATTAAATTCATACCAACAGAAACAGTACCAACAGACAAGCCAGGAAAGTCAAGCAACATTACAGATATATCAACAAAGACAACAGAAACAGGCAAACCAATAACTTCATACAACAGTACCCTCATACCAGTAACTTCATACACCAGTACCCTCATACTAATAACTTCATACAACAGTACCTTCATACCAATAACTTCATACAACAGTACCCTCATACCAATAACTTCATACAACAGTACCCTCATACTAATAACTTCATACAATAGTACCTTCATACCAATAACTTCATACAACAGTACCCTCATACCAATAAGGACAATAACATTAGGCCTACCAATAAGGGCAAACATCAATACGATGATTCCGACATTGACTACAAAACCTAACAGGCCAGTGAGGCACTGCAGCAGTGCAGTCATAACAACAGAGACTACAGTAACAGGTAGATCAGTAAGGTACAACAACAGTAGAGTCATACGAAAAGAGACAACAGCAATAAACAGGCCAGTGAGGTCCTATAAGAGTACAGTCGTACCAACAGAGACAACAGTAACAGGCAGACGAGTAAAGGCCTACAACAGTGCAGTCGTACCAACAGAGACAACAGTAACAGGCAAACGAGTAAAGCCCTACAACAGTACAGTCGTACCAACAGAGACAACAGTAACAGGCAGACGAGTAAAGCCCTACAATAGTACAGTCGTACCAACAGAGACAACAGTAACAGGCAGACGACAAAAACCCTACAACAGTACAGTCGTACCAACAGAAACAACAGTAACAGGCAGACGAGTAAAGCCCTACAACAGTACAGTCATGCCAACATAGATAACAGTAGTGTCAGTGAGACACTACAACAGTACAGTCATGCCAACATAGATAACAGTAGTGTCAGTGAGACACTACAACAGTACAGTCATACCAACGGAGACAATAACAACAGGAGACTGATAAAGTCAGACAACAGTACAGTCATACCAACAGAGATAACAGTAGTGCCAAGTGAGACACTACAACAGTATAGCCATACCAATAGAGAGAGCTGTAACAGGCAAGCCAATCATGCCTGTCAGCACGATGGACCAGACGGTTGTGTGTCGACGACCCAGCCACTCAGTACATATGATGGCCATGACGGTAGCCGGCAGCTCCATCACACTGGCGATGGTGAAGCTGAGGAAGACGTTGTATCCAGTGTTCTCTGTGTTACGTAGATGAGCGTCATACGCTAGATTGGAAACTGACCTGCGGAAAGACCTATATATAAGGTTAGGCAAAACACGAGCTGTGGGAACAAGAAAATCGGGTTGGTCTGAGTAGATTATGGAGTAAGTGTACAATAAAGTGAAGGTGAGTTTTTGTTATCATAGACATGGAAAGTAAATGTTATGATGGTATGACAGAGGCTGTCTTATCAAAGGTCTTGGCGGGAGTATATGCAGTATATTGCTCGTTACATAGCACCAGGAGCACATCCAACGACATCATTTGTTCTTATGTTACGCCTTAAACCAAATTGTTGATATAATGATGTTTCGTAAAGTGATGCATTTATGTAAGTTCCTAACTGATTCTTCCTCAGAAGTAGAATATGAGAAAAAGAGAAAATGAGAAAAGGAGAAAAGTAGAAAATGAGAAAAAGAAAAATGATTGAAAATAATCCTTACTGATTCGTAATCGTCATCATTTGAAGTGTGTTGAAAGACATCAGATGATCAATATCATAAACATGGGTTGAAATTTAGCTGATTAATGAAAGAAAAATCAAATAAGTCTTGGTGACCTATGACCTCTAAGGAATAACTAAAAGTAATCAGATTAACGAATTGATGTATGAAAAGTGAGGAAAATGAAAATATGAATGTTTTTCCAAATATCATTAATACTGAATGACATATGGCCACACACTCTTTAAAAAAAGAAAAAGTGAATAGATTTTAGCCCCGGTGGAACGATGTTGTTCAAATCAAAGAATTTTTTCCTTAGCTGCGTGGAACTTGTATCCGTATGTGTACTATTTCTTTTTTTACGTTGAAGGTTCCAGTCATGGACAAAATTTGACATTGCTAAAGAAAAGGAAATAGAAGAGACAAGAAAAGGTAATAATGAGTTTTGGGAAGTGAAACACTTGTCTTTTAGAAAGTGACAGATCATATTTTCATGGAAAGAAAAAAGAGGATAGAGAGTTCCAAAGCTTCGAGGTGTAGGGAAAGAAACAGTTATCAAAACTCCACCATGGAGTTACCAATGGCTACAAAATTATCATGTGATACAGCAACTTGCCGAGGTAGTGGTGGGGCACACAAGCAGCCAACTCTCGGGAGCAAAAACCAAAGTAATACTTGTAGAAGAGGGAAAGTGAACCAAATTTTGGCTCAGGTTTGGAATCAGCCGGGAGAGCTGATAAGATGGACCACTTTCGACTCAAATGTGTCGAGTAAGGCTGTAGAAATTCAATTGCAATACCATCCACTCCAGCCGCCTTACCACATTTCATCTTATCCAAGGATTTCACCACTTCTCCCTTCACCAAACCTTTCGAACCATTCTCCACGACTCTTATTTCCCATACCACCCCGATCCAGACACCCTACATCTACCACTCTTCATCACACGTATTCAACAGCCCTTCAACATACTCACTTCATCTTCTCACTTCATCACTAACTGTTAAAACTTACCCTTTTGCCCCCTTCACCGATGTTCCCATTTGTTCCCTCGTTTTTCACACGCTATTAACCTCCTTCCTTTGAAGTTTACTTACACTTGCTCACCTCAATTGTCATTTGTCCTCTTTTTCAACCATTGCATTATTATCATTATTATCTTACATTTTTTTCAATTTTCTAGGCCATATCCAACATTAGCGAGGAGCGCCAGGAACAAACGAAAAAAGGCCGCATTCGTTCGCATCAATTCTCTTGCCGTCATGTGCAACGCACTGAAACAAGCGCCCCCTGTGCACAACCAGGCGGCGGCTTCACATGACCTGGTTCCGTCCATTGACAGCACGTCGACCCATGCACACCTTTCACCCTCCTGCGTGATTAATTCCCAATCACTCAAAATGCTTTTCATTCCATCCTTCTATATTCAGTCTGGTCTACCCCTTCTCCTTGTTTCCTCCATACCCTACACATATATCCTCTTTGTCAACCCCTCCTTGCTCACTCTCTCGTATGTCTAAACTATTTCAGTTTACCCTCTTCACCTCTTTAAACCACACTCTTCTTACTACCATAAGTCTATCTTCCTTTTTATTAGTTACTCAATTAAACCACCTCACACCACATAGTGTCCTCAAATATTTCATATCTAATACATCCACCCTCCTCTGCACATCCTCATCTTTACCCCATGTTTCGCATCCACACAACATTGATGGGACTACTATACCTTTAAACATACCCATTTTCGCCTTCTCTTATAAAGACATCTCAACCCGTTCCTCAATGCTCCCAGAACCTTCGCCCCCTTAACCACCCTATGACTCTCTCTACTTCCATGGTTCCATTTTCCGTCATGTCCGCTACCAGGTACCCAAAATACTATATTTCCTACAAAATTTCTCCATTATCATTATTGTTATTATCTATTTTCATTGTATTTATTATACTTAGCCGCTGTCTCCCGCGTCAGCGAGGTAGCGCAAGGAAACAGAGAAAAGAATGGCACAACCAACCCACATACACATACATACACGTCCACACAACGTATACATATATATATATACACACACGGACACATACATATATATATACACATGTACATAATTCATACTGTCTGCCTTTATTCATTCTCGTCGCCACCCCGCCATACATGAAATGACAACCCCCTCCCCCCGCATGTGCGCGAGGTAGCGCTAGGAAAAGAGAACAAAGGCCACATTCGTTTACGCTCAGTCTCTAGCTGTCATGTATAATGCGCCGAAACCACAGCTCCCTTTCCACATCCAGGCCCCACAAAACTTTCCATCGTTTACCCCAGACGCTTCACATGCCCTGGTTCAATCCATTGACAGCACGTCGACCCCGGTATACCACATCGCTCCAATTCACTCTCTTCCTTGCACGCCTTTCACCCTCCTGCATGTTCAGGCCCCGATCACTCACAATGTTTTTCACTCCATCTTTCCACCGCCAATTTGGTCTCTCACTTCTCGTTCCCTCCATCTCTGACACATATATCCTCTTTGTCAATCTTTCCTCACTCATTCTCTCCATGTGACCAAAACCATTTCAAAACACCCTCTTCTGCTCTCTTAACCACCCTTTTTATTACTACACATCTCTCTTACCCTTTCATTACTTACTCGATCAAGCCACCTCACACCACATATTGTCCTCAAACATCTCATCTCCAGCACATCCACCCTCCTCCGCAGAACTCTATCCATAGCCCACGCCTCGCAACCATATAACATTGTTGGAGCCACTATTCCTTCAAACATACCCATTTTTTCTTTCCAAGATAACGCTCTCGACTTCCACAATATTTTTCAACGCTCCCAGAACTTTCGCCCCCTCCCCCAGCCTATGATTCACTTTCGCTTCCATGGTTCCATCCGCTGCAAAGTCCACTCCCAGATATCTAAAACACTTCACTTCCTCCAGTTTTTCTCCATTCAAACTTACCTCCCAATTGATTGATCCCTAAACCCTACTGTACCTAATAATCTTGCTCTTATTCACATTTACTCGCAGCTTTCTTCTTTCACAAACTTTACCAGACTCAGTCACCAGCTTCTACAGTTTCTCACCCGAATCAGCCAACAGCGCTGTATCATCAGCGAACAACAACTGACTCACTTCCCAAGCTCTCTCGTCCACAACAGACTGCATACTTGCCCCTCTTTCCAAAACTCTTGCATTTACTTCCCTAACAAAACCATCCATAAACAAATTAAACAACCATGGAGACATCACGCACCCCTGCCGCAAACCTACATTCACTGAGAACCAATCACTTTCCTCTCTTCCTACACGTACACATGCCTTACATCCTCGATAAAAGCTTTTCACTGCTTCTAACAACGTACCTCCCAAACCATATATTCTTAATACCTTCCACAGAGCATCTCTATCAGCTCTATCATAAGCCTTCTCCAGATCCATAAATGCTACATACAAATTCATTATCATTATTCATTATCATAGTTATTATCATTATCATCGTTATCATTGTTATCATTATCATTATTATTATTATTTTTTTTTTTTTTTTTTTTATACCTCGTCGCTGTCTCCCGCGTTTGCGAGGTAGCGCAAGGAAACAGACGAAAGAAATGGCCCAACCCCCCCCCCATACACATGTACATACACACGTCCACACACGCAAATATACATACCTACACAGCTTTCCATGGTTTACCCCGGACGCTTCACATGCCTTGATTCAATCCACTGACAGCACGTCAACCCCTGTATACCACATCGCTCCAATTCACTCTATTCCTTGCCCTCCTTTCACCCTCCTGCATGTTCAGGCCCCGATCACACAAAATCCTTTTCACTCCATCTTTCCACCTCCAATTTGGTCTCCCTCTTCTCCTCGTTCCCTCCACCTCCGACACATATATCCTCTTGGTCAATCTTTCCTCACTCATTCTCTCCATGTGCCCAAACCACTTCAAAACACCCTCTTCTGCTCTCTCAACCACGCTCTTTTTATTTCCACACATCTCTCTTACCCTTACGTTACTTACTCGATCAAACCACCTCACACCACACATTGTCCTCAAACATCTCATTTCCAGCACATCCATCCTCCTGCGCACAACTCTATCCATAGCCCACGCCTCGCAACCATACAACATTGTTGGAACCACTATTCCTTCAAACATACCCATTTTTGCTTTCCGGGATAATGTTCTCGACTTCCACACATTTTTCAAGGCTCCCAAAATTTTCGCCCCCTCCCCCACCCTATGATCCACTTCCGCTTCCATGGTTCCATCCGCTGACAGATCCACTCCCAGATATCTAAAACACTTCACTTCCTCCAGTTTTTCTCCATTCAAACTCACCTCCCAATTGACTTGACCCTCAACCCTACTGTACCTAATAACCTTGCTCTTATTCACATTTACTCTTAACTTTCTTCTTCCACACACTTTACCAAACTCAGTCACCAGCTTCTGCAGTTTCTCACATGAATCCGCCACCAGCGCTGTATCATCAGCGAACAACAACTGACTCACTTCCCAAGCTCTCTCATCCCCAACAGACTTCATACTTGCCCCTCTTTCCAAAACTCTTGCATTTACCTCCCTATGCCACATGCAAATCCTTCTGTTTCTCTAAGTATTTCTCACACACATACCTTAAAGTAAACACATGATCCACACATCATCTACCACTTCTGAATATATATCACTCCTTCCGAATCTGATGCTTTCTACATGTTTACGTCCTCTCAAACACGACTCTCCCACTAGGAATACTCAACAAATTTATACCTTACTTAGTTTGAACACTCAACAATGTCCCCGTTATGTCATACAGTAGCACTATATAAATATTCCGACAATACTTAAGAACCTCACCATGATTCATACATACATTGGATATCCTTACCGACCAATCAACAACACAGTCACCCACTTTCTTAAGAAATTCAACGGCAATACCATCCACTCCAGCCACCTTGCCACATTTTATCTTAACGTATGGACCACCTCTCTTCACTAAACCAATTTTCACGATTGTTATCTCATTTCATATACCTCCTCGACCGAAAAATCTGACATCTGCCACCATGTCATTGAAAACATTCAATAATCCTTCAAAATACTCACTCCTCACCTCTTCACTACCTCTTACCATTTTTCCATTTGTCCCCTTCACCGATGTTCCCATTTGTTCTCTTGTTTTTCGTACACTATCAACCTACCAAAACATGTATTCTCCCTGAAGTTGACTGGTACTCGCCCATCTCAACTATCATTTACCCTCTTCTTTAATCCCATCACCTAACTCTTGACCTCTTGCCGCTTTCTCTTGTACATTTCCCAGTCATCTGCACTCCTTTCCTGTAAGTGCCGCCCAAACGCCTCTCTCTTCTCTTTCATCAACCCACCAGTGACTAACTTTAATCACTCTCCCATCTCCCACCTTCAGCATGCCGTGCGCCTCTCTCGCATATGCAAGCAGTGATTTTCTAGATACCTCCCATTCATCACCCACTTCCTTAGTTTCGTATATTCTTGCCTTTTGCTTTTCTGCCCTCAATCCTTCGTTGTATTTCTTCACACGTATATCTTTTCTAGTTCTACTTACTTTCACCACCTTCTTCTCATCAATATCGCACCCTCTTTTCCTAAAACTACCACAAATCTTCACATTCACCTCAACAAGGTAATGATCAGACATCCCACCAGCTGCCCCTCTCACCATATTCGCATCCAAAAGTCTTTCTTTTGCACGATAATCTGTTCGTATGTAATTCAGTAATGCCCGCTTGCCATTTGTCTTACTCATATTCGTGTCCTTGTTTTAATCCCTCTTTTTAAATCAGTTATTCCCAGTCACCGGCTCTTTTCATCATTTCCATTTAATTACTGATTATTTTTGTTTGTTTGTTGGGCTTAACGGCCAACGGACTATAAATAAGGTCATTAGGCCTGCAACCCAGTTTGATTTTGGACTGTGTAATCTCCCTATATAATATTCATATTATATAGCGGGGGGCCAGAAATCCTCCCCTCCTTGTATTAACTTTCTAAAACGGGAAACAGAAGAAGGAGTCACGCGGAGAGCGCTCATCCTCCTCGAAGGCTCAGAGTGGGGTGCCTAAATGTGTGTGGATGTAACCAAGATGTGAAAAAAGGAGAGATAGGTAGTATGTTTGAGGAAAGGAACCTGGATGTTTTGGCTCTGAGTGAAACGAAGCTAAAGGGTAAAGGGGAAGAGTGGTTTGAGAATATCTGGGGAGTAAAGTCAGGGGTTAGTGAGAGGACAAGAGCAAGGGAAGGAGTAGCAATACTCCTGAAACAGGAGTTGTGGGAGTATGTGATAGAGTGTAAGAAAGTAAATTCTCGATTAATATGGGTAAAACTGAAAGTTGATGGAGAGAGGTGGGTGATTATTGGTGCATATGCACCTGGGCATGAGAAGAAAGATCAAGAGAGGCAAGTGTTTTGGGAGCAGCTGAATGAGTGTGTTAGTGGTTTTGATGCACGAGACCGGGTCGTAGTGATGGGTGATTTGAATGCAAAGGTGAGTAATGTGGCAGTTGAGGGAATAATTGGTATACATGGGGTGTTCAGTGTTGTAAATGGAAATGGTGAAGAGCTTGTAGATTTATGTGCTGAAAAAGGACTGATGATTGGGAATACCTGGTTTCAAAGCGAGATATACATAAGTATACTTATGTAAGTAGGAGAGATGGCCAGAGAGCGTTATTGGATTACGTGTTAATTGACAGGCGTGCGAAAGAGAGACTTTTGGATATTAACGTGCTGAGAGGTGCAACTGGAGGGATGTCTGATCATTATCTTGTGGAGGCTAAGGTGAAGATTTGTATGGGTTTTCAGAAAAGAAGAGTGAATGTTGGGGTGAAGAGGGTGGTGAGAGTAAGTGAGCTTGAGAAGGAGACCTGTGTGAGGAAGTACCAGGAGAGACTGAGTACAGAATGGAAAAAGGTGAGAACAATGGAAGTAAGGGGAGTGGGGGAGGAATGGGATGTATTTAGGGAATCAGTGATGGATTGCGCAAAAGATGCTTGTGGCATGAGAAGAGTGGCAGGTGGGTTGATTAGAGAGGGTAGTGAGTGGTGGGATGAAGAAGTAAGAGTATTAGTGAAAGAGAAGGGAGAGGCATTTGGACGATTTTTGCAGGGAAAAAATGCAATTGAGTGGGAGATGTATAAAAGAAAGAGACAGGAGGTCAAGAGAAAGGTGCAAGAGGTGAAAAAAAGGGCAAATGAGAGTTGGGGTGAGAGAGTATCATTAAATTTTAGGGAGAATAAAAAGATGTTCTGGAAGGAGGTAAATAAAGTGCGTAAGACAAGGGAGCAAATGGGAACTTCAGTGAAGGGCGCAAGTGGGGAGGTGATAACAAGTAGTGGTGATGTGAGAAGGAGATGGAGTGAGTATTTTGAAGGTTTGTTGAATGTGTTTGATGATAGAGTGGCAGATATAAGGTGTTTTGGTCGAGGTGGTGTGCAAAGTGAGAGGGTTAGGGAAAATAATTTGGTAAACAGAGAAGAGGTAGTGAAAGCTTTGCGGAAGATGAAAGCCGGCAAGGCAGCTGGTTTGGATGGTATTGCAGTGGAATTTATTAAAAAAGGGGGTGACTGTATTGTTGACTGGTTGGTAAGGTTATTTAATGTATGTATGACTCATGGTGAGGTGCCTGAGGATTGGCGGAATGCGTGCATAGTGCCATTGTACAAAGGCAAAGGGGATAAGAGTGAGTGCTCAAATTACAGAGGTATAAGTTTGTTGAGTATTCCTGGTAAATTATATGGGAGGGTATTGATTGAGAGGGTGAAGGCATGTACAGAGCATCAGATTGGGGAAGAGCAGTGTGGTTTCAGAAGTGGTAGAGGATGTGTGGATCAGGTGTTTGCTTTGAAGAATGTATGTGAGAAATACTTAGAAAAGCAAATGGATTTGTAAGTAGCATTTATGGATCTGGAGAAGGCATATGATAGAGTTGATAGAGATGCTCTGTGGAAGGTATTAAGAATATATGGTGTGGGAGGAAAGTTGTTAGAAGCAGTGAAAAGTTTTTATCGAGGATGTAAGGCATGTGTACGTGTAGGAAGAGAGGAAAGTGATTGGTTCTCAGTGAATGTAGGTTTGCGGCAGGGGTGTGTGATGTCTCCATGGTTGTTTAATTTGTTTATGGATGGGGTTGTTACGGGAGGTAAATGCAAGAGTTTTGGAAAGAGGGGCAAGTATGAAGTCTGTTGGGGATGAGAGAGCTTGGGAAGTGAGTCAGTTGTTGTTCGCTGATGATACAGCGCTGGTGGCTGATTCATGTGAGAAACTGCAGAAGCTGGTGACTGAGTTTGGAAAAGTGTGTGGAAGAAGAAAGTTAAGAGTAAATGTGAATAAGAGCAAGGTTATTAGGTACAGTAGGGTTGAGGGTCAAGTCAATTGGGAGGTGAGTTTGAATGGAGAAAAACTGGAGGAAGTGAAGTGTTTTAGATATCTGGGAGTGGATCTGGCAGCGGATGGAACCATGGAAGCGGAAGTGGATCATAGGGTGGGGGAGGGGGCGAAAATCCTGGGAGCCTTGAAGAATGTGTGGAAGTCGAGAACATTATCTCGGAAAGCAAAAATGGGTATGTTTGAAGGAATAGTGGTTCCAACAATGTTGTATGGTTGCGAGGCGTGGGCTATGGATAGAGTTGTGCGCAGGAGGATGGATGTGCTGGAAATGAGATGTTTGAGGACAATGTGTGGTGTGAGGTGGTTTGATCGAGTGAGTAACGTAAGGGTAAGAGAGATGTGTGGAAATAAAAAGAGCGTGGTTGAGAGAGCAGAAGAGGGTGTTTTGAAGTGGTTTGGGCACATGGAGAGGATGAGTGAGGAAAGATTGACCAAGAGGATATATGTGTCGGAGGTGGAGGGAACAAGGAGAAGAGGGAGACCAAATTGGAGGTGGAAAGATGGAGTGAAAAAGATTTTGTGTGATCGGGGCCTGAACATGCAGCAGGGTGAAAGGAGGGCAAGGAATAGAGTGAATTGGAGCGATGTGGTATACCGGGGTTGACGTGCTGTCAGTGGATTGAAGCAGGGTATGTGAAGCGTCTGGGGTAAACCATGGAAAGCTGTGTAGGTATGTATATTTGCGTGTGTGGACGTATGTATATACATGTGTATGGGGGGGGTGGGCCATTTCTTTCGTCTGTTTCCTTGCGCTACCTCGCAAACGCGGGAGACAGCGACAAAGTATAATAAAAAAAAAAAACCTATAAGTGCTATCTAGGGAATAATAGGGGAACAATAATGACATTAATGATAATAAAAGCAACAATAGTAATATTGATGATAATGATAATGATAATAATAATGTTAATAATGATAATGATAATAATGATAATAATAATAATAATGATAATAATAATAATAATAATAATAATAATAATAATAATAATAATAATAATAATAACAACAATAGTAATAATAATAATGATAATAACAATGATAATAATAATGATAATAATAATACTTATAATGATAATAATTTCTTTTTCTTTTTTTCATACTATTTGCTATTTCCCGCGAAAGCGAGGTAGCGTTAAGAACAGAGGACTGGGCCTTTGAGGGAATATCCTCACCTGGCCCTCTTCTCTGTTCCTTCTTTTGGAAAATTAAAAAAAAAAAAATAAAGAAAAAAAAAATAATAATAATAATAATAATAATAATGATAATAATGATGATAATAATAATAATAATAATAATAATAATAATAATAATAATAATGATAGTAATAATGATAATGATAATGATAATAATAATAATAATACCAATTGAGGGAATAATTGGTATATATGGGGTGTTCAGTGTTGTAAATTGAAATGGTGAAGAGCTTGTAGATTTATGTGCTGAAAAAGGACTGATGATTGGGAATACCTGGTTTAAAAAGCGAGATATACATAAGTGTACTTATGTAAGTAGGAGAGATGGCCAGAGAGCGTTATTGGATTACGTGTTAATTGACAGGCGCGCGAAAGAGAGACTTTTGGATGTTAATGTGCTGAGAGGTGCAACTGGAGGGATGTCTGATCATTATCTTGTGGAGGCTAAGGTGAAGATTTGTATGGGTTTTCAGAAAAGAAGAGTGAATGTTGGGGTGAAGAGGGTGGTGAGAGTAAGTGAGCTTGGGAAGGAGACCTGTGTGAGGAAGTACCAGGAGAGACTGAGTACAGAATGGAAAAAGGTGAGAACAATGGAAGTAAGGGGAGTGGGGGAGGAATGGAATGTATTTAGGGAATCAGTGATGGATTGCGCAAAAGGTGCTTGTGGCATGAGAAGAGTGGGAGGTGGGTTGATCAGAAAGGGTAGTGAGTGGTGGGATGAAGAAGTAAGAGTATTAGTGAAAGAGAAGAGAGAGGCATTTGGACGATTTTTGCAGGGAAAGAATGCAATTGAGTGGGAGACGTATAAAAGAAAGAGACAGGAGGTCAAGAGAAAGGTGCAAGAGGTGAAAAAAAGGGCAAATGAGAGTTGGGGTGAGAGAGTATCATTAAATTTTAGGGAGAATAAAAAGATGTTCTGGAAGGAGGTAAATAAAGTGCGTAAGACAAGGGAGCAAATGGGAACTTCAGTGAAGGGCGCAAATGGGGAGGTGATAACAAGTAGTGGTGATGTGAGAAGGAGATGGAGTGAGTATTTTGAAGGTTTGTTGAATGTGTTTGATGATAGAGTGGCAGATATAGGGTGTTTTGGTCGAGGTGATGTGCAAAGTGAGAGGGTTAGGGAAAATGATTTGGTAAACAGAGAAGAGGTAGTAAAAGCTTTGCGGAAGATGAAAGCCGGCAAGGCAGCAGGTTTGGATGGTATTGCAGTGGAATTTATTAAAAAAGGGGGTGACTGTATTGTTGACTGGTTGGTAAGGTTATTTAATGTATGTATGACTCATGGTGAGGTGCCTGAGGATTGGCGGAATGCGTGCATAGTGCCATTGTACAAAGGCAAAGGGGATAAGAGTGAGTGCTCAAATTACAGAGGTATAAGTTTGTTGAGTATTCCTGGTAAATTATATGGGAGGGTATTGATTGAGAGGGTGAAGGCATGTACAGAGCATCAGATTGGGGAAGAGCAGTGTGGTTTCAGAAGTGGTAGAGGATGTGTGGATCAGGTGTTTGCTTTGAAGAATGTATGTGAGAAATACTTAGAAAAGCAAATGGATTTGTATGTAGCATTTATGGATCTGGAGAAGGCATATGATAGAGTTGATAGAGATGCTCTGTGGAAGGTATTAAGAATATATGGTGTGGGAGGCAAGTTGTTAGAAGCAGTGAAAAGTTTTTATCGAGGATGTAAGGCATGTGTACGTGTAGGAAGAGAGGAAAGTGATTGGTTCTCAGTGAATGTAGGTTTGCGGCAGGGGTGTGTGATGTCTCCATGGTTGTTTAATTTGTTTATGGATGGGGTTGTTAGGGAGGTGAATGCAAGAGTCTTGGAAAGAGGGGCAAGTATGAAGTCTGTTGGGATGAGAGAGCTTGGGAAGTGAGTCAGTTGCTGTTCGCTGATGATACAGCGCTGGTCGCTGATTCATGTGAGAAACTGCAGAAGCTGGTGACTGAGTTTGGTAAAGTGTGTGAAGAAGAAAGTTAAGAGTAAATGTGAATAAGAGCAAGGTTATTAGGTACAGTAGGGTTGAGGGTCAAGTCAATTGGGAGGTGAGTTTGAATGGAGAAAAACTGGAGGAAGTGAAGTGTTTTAGATATCTGGGAGTGGATCTGGCAGCGGATGGAACCATGGAAGCGGAAGTGGATCATAGGGTGGGGGAGGGGGCGAAAATTCTGGGAGCCTTGAAGAATGTGTGGAAGTCGAGAACATTATCTCGGAAAGCAAAAATGGGTATGTTTGAAGGAATAGTGGTTCCAACAATGTTGTATGGTTGCGAGGCGTGGGCTATGGATAGAGTTGTGCGCAGGAGGATGGATGTGCTGGAAATGAGATGTTTGAGGACAATGTGTGGTGTGAGGTGGTTTGATCGAGTGAGTAACGTAAGGGTAAGAGAGATGTGTGGAAATAAAAAGAGCGTGGTTGAGAGAGCAGAAGAGGGTGTTTTGAAATGGTTTGGGCACATGGAGAGAATGAGTGAGGAAAGATTGTCCAAGAGGATATATGTGTCGGAGGTGGGGGGAACGAGGAGAAGAGGGAGACCAAATTGGAGGTGGAATGATGGAGTGAAAAAGATTTTGTGTGATCGGGGCCTGAACATGCAGGAGGGTGAAAGGAGGGCAAGGAATAGAGTGAATTGGAGCGATGTGGTATACCGGGGTTGACGTGCTGTCAGTGGATTGAATCAAGGCATGTGAAGCGTCTGGGGTAAACCATGGAAAGCTGTGTAGGTATGTATATTTGCGTGTGTGGACGTATGTATATACATGTGTATGGGGGCGGGTTGGGCCATTTCTTTCGTCTGTTTCCTTGCGCTACCTCGCAAACGCGGGAGACAGCGACAAAGCAAAAAAAAAAAAAAAAAATAATAATGATAATAATAATAATAATAATAATAATAATAATGATAATAATTTAATAATAATGATAATGATAATAATAATAATAATAATAATAATAATAATAATAATAATAATAATAACAATAATAATAATAATGATAAGAGTAATGATAATGATAATAACAATGATAATAACAATGATAATGATAATAGTAATGATAATGATAATAATGATAATAACAACAATAACAACAATGATAATAATAATAATGATGATAATGATAATATTTTTTTTTTTATTATACTTTGTCGCTGTCTCCCGCGTTTGCGAGGTAGCGCAAGGAAACAGACGAAAGAAATGGCCCAACCCACCCCCCCATACACATGTATATACATACGTCCACACACGCAAATATACATACCTACACAGCTTTCCATGGTTTACCCCAGACGCTTCACATGCCTTGATTCAATCCACTGACAGCACGTCAACCCGGTATACCACATCGCTCCAATTCACTCTATTCCTTGCCCTCCTTTCACCCTCCTGCATGTTCAGGCCCCGATCACACAAAATCTTTTCACTCCATCTTTCCACCTCCAATTTGGTCTCCCTCTTCTCCTCGTTCCCTCCACCTCCGACACATATATCCTCTTGGTCAATCTTTCCTCACTCATTCTCTCCATGTGCCCAAACCACTTCAAAACACCCTCTTCTGCTCTCTCAACCACGCTCTTTTTATTTCCACACATCTCTCTTACCCTTACGTTACTCACTCGATCAAACCACCTCACACCACACATTGTCCTCAAACATCTCATTTCCAGCACATCCATCCTCCTGCGCACAACTCCATCCATAGCCCACGCCTCGCAACCATACAACATTGTTGGAACCACTATTCCTTCAAACATACCCATTTTTGCTTTCCGAGATAATGTTCTCGACTTCCACACATTCTTCAAGGCCCCCAGAATTTTCGCCCCTCCCCCACCCTATGATCCACTTCCGCTTCCATGGTTCCATCCGCTGCCAGATCTACTCCCAGATATCTAAAACACTTCACTTCCTCCAGTTTTTCTCCATTCAAACTCACCTCCCAATTGACTTGACCCTCAACCCTACTGTACCTAATAACCTTGATCTTATTCACATTTACTCTTAACTATCTTCTTCCGCACACTTTACCAAACTCAGTCACCAGCTTCTGCAGTTTCTCACATGAATCAGCCACCAGCGCTGTATCATCAGCGAACAACAACTGACTCACTTCCCAAGCTCTCTCATCCCCAACAGACTTCATACTTGCCCCTCTTTCCAAAACTCTTGCATTTACCTCCCTAACAACCCCATCCATAAACAAATTAAACAACCATGGAGACATCACACACCCCTGCCGCAAACCTACATTCACTGAGAAGCAATCACTTTGCTCTCTTCCTACACGTACACATGCCTTACATCCTCGATAAAAACTTTTCACTGCTTCTAACAACTTGCCTCCCACACCATATATTCTTAATACCTTCCACAGAGCATCTCTATCAACTCTATCATATGCCTTCTCCAGATCCATAAATGATACATACAAATCCATTTGCTTTTCTAAGTATTTCTCACATACATTCTTCAAAGCAAACACCTGATCCACACATCCTCTACCACTTCTGAAACCACACTGCTCTTCCCCAATCTGATGCTCTGTACATGCCTTCACCCTCTCAATCAATACCCTCCCATATAATTTACCAGGAATACTCAACAAACTTATACCTCTGTAATTTGAGCACTCACTCTTATCCCCTTTGCCTTTGTACAATGGCACTATGCACGCATTCCGCCAATCCTCAGGCACCTCACCATGAGTCATACATACATTAAATAACCTTACCAACCAGTCAACAATACAGTCACCCCCTTTTTTAATAAATTCCCCTGCAATACCATCCAAACCTGCTGCCTTGCCGGCTTTCATCTTCCGCAAAGCTTTCACTACCTCTTCTCTGTTTACCAAATCATTTTCCCTAACCCTCTCACTTTGCACACCACCTCGACCAAAACACCCTATATCTGCCACTCTATCATCAAACACATTCAACAAACCTTCAAAATACTCACTCCATCTCCTTCTCACATCACCACTACTTGTTATCACCTCCCCATTTGCGCCCTTCACTGAAGTTCCCATTTGCTCCCTTGTCTTACGCACTTTATTTACCTCCTTCCAGAACATCTTTTTATTCTCCCTAAAATTTAATGATACTCTCTCACCCCAACTCTCATTTGCCCTTTTTTTCACCTCTTGCACCTTTCTCTTGACCTCCTGTCTCTTTCTTTTATACATCTCCCACTCAATTGCATTTTTTCCCTGCAAAAATCGTCCAAATGCCTCTCTCTTCTCTTTCACTAGTACTCTTACTTCTTCATCCCACCACTCACTACCCTTTCTAATCAACCCACCTCCCACTCTTCTCATGCCACAAGCATCTTTTGCGCAATCCATCACTGATTCCCTAAATACATCCCATTCCTCCCCCACTCCCCTTACTTCCATTGTTCTCACCTTTTTCCATTCTGTACTCAGTCTCTCCTGGTACTTCCTCACACAGGTCTCCTTCCCAAGCTCACTTACTCTCACCACCCTCTTCACCCCAACATTCACTCTTCTTTTCTGAAAACCCATACAAATCTTCACCTTAGCCTCCACAAGATAATGATCAGACATCCCTCCAGTTGCACCTCTCAGCACATTAACATCCAAAAGTCTCTCTTTCGCACGCCTGTCAATTAACACGTAATCCAATAACGCTCTCTGGCCATCTCTCCTACTTCCATAAGTATACTTATGTATCTCTCGCTTTTTAAACCAGGTATTCCCAATCATCAGTCCTTTTTCAGCACATAAATCTACAAGCTCTTCACCATTTCCATTTACAACACTGAACACCCCATGTATACCAATTATTCCCTCAACTGCCACATTACTCACCTTTGCATTCAAATCACCCATCACTATAACCCGGTCTCGTGCATCAAAACCACTAACACACTCATTCAGCTGCTCCCAAAACACTTGCCTCTCATGATCTTTCTTCTCATGCCCAGGTGCATATGCACCAATAATCACCCACCTCTCTCCATCAACTTTCAGTTTTACCCATATTAATCGAGAATTTACTTTCTTACACTCTATCACATACTCCCACAACTCCTGTTTCAGGAGTATTGCTACTCCTTCCCTTGCTCTTGTCCTCTCACTAACCCCTGACTTTACTCCCCAGACATTCCCAAACCACTCTTCCCCTTTACCCTTGAGCTTCGTTTCACTCAGAGCCAAAACATCCAGGTTCCTTTCCTCAAACATACTACCTATCTCTCCTTTTTTCACATCTTGGTTACATCCACACACATTTAGGCACCCCACTCTGAGCCTTTGAGGAGGATGAGCACTCCCCGCGTGACTCCTTCTTCTGTTTCCCATTTTAGAAAGTGATAATGATAATGATAATGATAATAATAATAATAATAATAATAATAATAATAATAATAATAATAATGATGATGATAATAATAATAATAATAAAAATAATAATAATAATAATAATAATAATAATAATAATAATAATAATAATAATAATAATAATAATAATAATAATAATAATAATAATTTGGACGATTTTTGCAGGAAAAAAATGAAATTGAGTGGGAGATGTATAAAAGAAAGAGACAGGAGGTCAAGAGAAAGGTGCAAGAGGTGAAAAAAAGGGCAAAGGAGAGTTGGGGTGAGAGAATATCATTAAATTTTAGGGAGAATAAAAAGATGTTCTGGAAGGAGGTAAATAAAGTGCGTAAGACAAGGGAGCAAATGGGAACTTCAGTGAAGGGCGCAAATGGGGAGGTGATAACAAGTAGTGGTGATGTGAGAAGGAGATGGAGTGAGTATTTTGAAGGTTTGTTGAATGTGTTTGATGATAGAGTGGCAGATATAGGGTGTTTTGGTCGAGGTGGTGTGCAAAGTGAGAGGGTTAGGGAAAATGATTTGGTAAACAAAGAAGAGGTAGTAAAAGCTTTGCGGAAGATGAAAGCCGGCAAGGCAGTAGGTTTGGATGGTATTGCAGTGGAATTTATTAAAAAAGGGGGTGACTGTATTGTTGACTGGTTGGTAAGGTTATTTAATGTATGTATGACTCATGGTGAGGTGCCTGAGGATTTGCGGAATGCGTGCATAGTGCCATTGTACAAAGGCAAAGGGGATAAGAGTGAGTGGTCAAATTATAGAGGTATAAGTTTGTTGAGTATTCCTGGTAAATTATATGGGAGGATATTGATTGAGAGGGTGAAGGCATGTACAGAGCATCAGATTGGGGAAGAACAGTGTGGTTTCAGAAGTGGTAGAGGATGTGTGGATCAGGTGTTTGCTCTGAAGAATGTATGTGAGAAATACTTAGAAAAGCAAATGGATTTGTATGTAGCATTTATGGATCTGGAGAAGGCATATGATAGAGTTGATAGAGATGCTCTGTGGAAGGTATTAAGAATATATGGTGTGGGAGGAAAGTTGTTAGAAGCAGTGAAAAGTTTTTATCGAGGATGTAAGGCATGTGTACGTGTAGGAAGAGAGGAAAGTGATTGGTTCTCAGTGAATGTAGGTTTGCGGCAGGGGTGTGTGATGTCTCCATGGTTGTTTAATTTGTTTATGGATGGGGTTGTTAGGGAGGTAAATGCAAGAGTCTGGAAAGAGGGGCAAGTATGAAGTCTGTTGGGGATGAGAGAGCTTGGGAAGTGAGTCAGTTGTTGTTCGCTGATGATACAGCGCTGGTGGCTGATTCATGTGAGAAACTGCAGAAGCTGGTGACTGAGTTTGGTAAAGTGTGTGAAAGAAGAAAGTTAAGAGTAAATGTGAATAAGAGCAAGGTTATTAGGTACAGTAGGGTTGAGGGTCAAGTCAATTGGGAGGTGAGTTTGAATGGAGAAAAACTGGAGGAAGTGAAGTGTTTTAGATATCTGGGAGTGGATCTGGCAGCGGATGGAACCATGGAAGCGGAAGTGGATCATAGGGTGGGGGAGGGGGCGAAAATTCTGGGAGCCTTGAAGAATGTGTGGAAGTCGAGAACATTATCTCGGAAAGCAAAAATGGGTATGTTTGAAGGAATAGTGGTTCCAACAATGTTGTATGGTTGCGAGGCGTGGGCTATGGATAGAGTTGTGCGCAGGAGGATGGATGTGCTGGAAATGAGATGTTTGAGGACAATGTGTGGTGTGAGGTGGTTTGATCGAGTAAGTAACGTAAGGGTAAGAGAGATGTGTGGAAATAAAAAGAGCGTGGTTGAGAGAGCAGAAGAGGGTGTTTTGAAATGGTTCGGGCACATGGAGAGAATGTGTGAGGAAAGATTGACCAAGAGAATATATGTGTCGGTGGTGGAGGGAACGAGGAGAAGAGGGAGACCAAATTGGAGGTGGAAAGATGGAGTGAAAAAGATTTTGTGTGATCGGGGCCTGAGCATGCAGGAGGGTGAAAGGAGGGCAAGGAATAGAGTGAATTGGAGCGATGTGGTATACCGGGGTTGTCGTGCTGTCAGTGGATTGAATCAAGGCATGTGAAGCGTCTGGGGTAAACCATGGAAAGCTGTGTAGGTATTTATATTTGCGTGTGTGGACGTATGTATATACATGTGTATGGGGGTGGGTTGGGCCATTTCTTTCGTCTGTTTCCTTGCGCTACCTCGCAAACGCGGGAGACAGCGACAAAGCAAAAAAAAAAAAAAAATAATAATAATAATAATAATAATAGCAAATGGATTTGTATGTAGCATTTATGGATCTGGAGAAGGCATATGATAGAGTTGATAGAGATGCTCTGTGGAAGGTATTAAGAATATATGGTGTGGGAGGCAAGTTGTTAGAAGCAGTGAAAAGTTTTTATCGAGGTTGTAAGGGATGTGTACGTGTAGGAAGAGAGGAAAGTGATTGGTTCTCAGTGAATGTAGGTTTGCTGCAGGAGTGTGTGATGTCTCCATGGTTGTTTAATTTGTTTATGGATGGGGTTGTTAGGGAGGTAAATGCAAGAGTTTTGGAAAGAGGGGCAAGTATGAAGTCTGTTGTGGATGAGAGAGCTTGGGAAGTGAGTCAGTTGTTGTTCGCTGATGATACAGCGCTGGTGGCTGATTCATGTGAGAAACTGCAGAAGCTGGTGACTGAGTTTGATAAAATGATAAATTGATAAATTGTATCACTTTTGTTACCAGGGAGCCATGTTTATTTTGCTATTATAAATATTTTCATTTAGATTTTTATCTTTGGTATTTGACCGACTTGAGAAGGAAAAATTAAATATATCATTACGGCCGTCAGCTGCCAGATTGTTAGGTAATCTGTGTCTAGCTCATGTCTCTCTGTTGTCAGAAGCTGTTATTTCAGAGTTATGTTTTAATGGGTCTATGGGCTGATTATACACCCTTTAATGTGTAAGGGGTGGAGGCAGAACGTAACATGGGGGCCCGTCCGGAATATTGAACTGTGAAACTTGCGTCTGGGATTTTTGAACTGTGAAACAGATTATGTGGAAGCCTGCTGTCCAAGATATGAATAGGTGAAAACACAGTCCAGGGAGCTGAAATTGTGAAACCAAGTGTACGTAATTCAAGCTGGCCGAAGTGTTGTGGGTTAGTACTCTACTTTGCTCCTATGAAATAAATGGAGAAAAATTCTCTTAAACAAGTAAGTGCTTATACTTGTAAATATAGTGTGTTTAAACAAGGTAGGTAACGCTAAGAAGTGTATTGAAACCCAGGATATACATTTTCAGTACCAGTGTAATAAAGATGAACTGATGCAGGTAGTAGTTAATCATGGAATATCTCTACTGACACATGTCACAAGTGACGCGCAGAGGAAATTAATTGATCAGTTGGTGTCCTTATTGAAGGAACTTCAAGATGTTGATAGTAGTGAAAAAGTTGCAATGGAGAAATTAAGATTAGAATTTGAGCTTAAGAAAATACAAATAGAAGCTGATAAAGAATAAGGCTTAGGCAATTAGAAATAGCAGAAAGAACAGGTTTAAGAAGAAGAATTGGAGATAAAATGATAGCGTAAGTCAGTTACCTGAGTTTATAGAAAAAGAAGCTGAGGACTTCTTGATTCAGTTTGAAATACTTGCAACAATTAAAGAATGCGATGAAATGGACTGGGCTACGTTGGTGCAGAATAAATTTAAGGGTAAGGCTAGAGAGGCATAAGCATGTCTTAGTTTAATGGAATCAGTAGATTATAAGGCTGTTAAGGAAACAGTATTAAAGACTGTGGAATTGGATGCAGAAGCAATACAGGAGAAGGTTTAGGGACGTCAAGAAAATTAGCGGACAAACTCACCTGGAGATGGCTAGAGAATTTGGAATGATATTAGAGAGGTGGTGTAAATTAGAAAAAGTAGAAACACTGAAGCAGATGCAACTAATCCTGTTGGAACGGTTCAAAAGTGGCTTACAACCTGAAATATATTATGAAATATGCAAGAGTAGAGTGAAAAATGTGACAGAAGCAGCCAGGATGGCTGACCAGTTAGAATTAGCTAAAACAATATTGTAAGAAAGAAATAACATGTAAACAAAGTATGATAAAACAGAGTAAAGAGCAGAATTATGACAAACCTTATAAATATCCACACTATTCAAATGTTCAACATCCTTATTAGCATTATTTTGTGGAAGGTTCACATAACTATGAGCCATAAAACCATGTAGGAAATAGACTCCAAGGACATACACAGTTTAGTCATAACCCGTATGTTAGAAGACAGGAGCGACCACCAATGAAGTGTTTGGGATGTGGAGAATTTGGTCATGGTAAATATCAGTGTCAAATATCACCAAAGACTATAGGAATAAATGTTGCTTAGGAAGAGAAACATGATATTATTAAGTAAGAAGTAATGAGTATAATGTGAGTGAACCAAAGTGTGCAATGTATGAGCCATATATTACTGAAGGAAAGGTTGGAATTAAAGGCAGTCCTGAGAAGAAAATGATATTGAGGTAGTATACTGGGGCTAGTCAGACTTTAACTCTGAAAGATGCATTAGAGTGGACAAAGGAGTCTTCCTCTGGGGGAGAAAAATAATGTAAAAGAGTTATGGTTATGCGAGCCCATCCCATCGCATTATATAAATCTTGAGAGTGGATTTGTGAGTGCCCGCGTAAACGTTGGGATATGTGAGGAATTTCCTATGTCTGGAGTACACATGCTGTTGGGAATGGTTTGACTGACAAATTAGTCCCAGAACCTATTTGTAAAGGTGAACCACATGACAGATAAGACTGTAGAGAATCAGACTGATGGTAATATACAGTGCAGTGAAATTGTTTATCTAGCTTGTGTTGTGACCAGGTCAGTGTTAAAGATAGGAGAAGTTCATTATGATTTCGGTGATTTATTTAATGAAGAGTATGTAACGAGAAATAATACAGTAGAAATTGGAAATGAGAAGAACACTGTGGAATTAAAAATTGATCTATTTCCAGATTTTGTTGTGGACAAGGAAGAGTTGACAAAGTTCCAGAAGGGTGATGAGAGTTTGAAAGAAAGTTGGAGTGAAGCTGCTAGAAATGGAAATGAGAGTGATGTATCAGTTGGATTTTATGTACAAAATGGTGTGTGAATGAGAAAATGGAGGCCTGCTTATGTTCCAGCATCTGATCACTGGGAGGTCAAAAAGCAAATTGTAGTTCCAAAGAATTATAGAGTAAATGTAATTGCTTAGTTCTTGTTTGTCTGGACATTTGGGAGTTAGGAAGACAAATGACAGAATATTAACTCATTTTCATTGGCCAAATATGAAGAAAGATGTGTCCCAGTATTGTAAGACTTGTGAACTATGTCAGAGAGTAGGTGAACCCAACCAGACCATACAGCCAGCACCATTGCAGCCAATTCCTGTTTTTTGTAAACCCTTAAGCAAAATTGGAATTGCTTGTGTAGTTCCTCTACCTAACACACGTAAAGGAAAATCAGTATTTATTAACAATAATGTGTGCATCTACCAGATTTTCAAAAGCAGTATCATTACGTAGCATACATTCTAAAAATATTGTAAGAGAGTTAATGAAATATTTCTCCTGGGTGGGTATGCCTGAAATTATACAGTCAGACCAGGGAAGTAATATTTCACCTCAGGAATGTTTAAGAAAATATTAAAGGGGTTACATATAACACATAAGATGTCAAGTGCTTAACACCCACAGAGCCAAGGAGTTGTGGAGAGATTCCATCAGACTTTGAAAAATACTTTGAGTATGTTTTTTGAGGAACTGTCAGTAGATTGGGATGAGGGTCTGCCTCTAGCATTATTTGCCATTAGAGACTCGGTACACGAGTCTACAGGTTTTAGTTCATTTGAGTTAGCGTGTGGACATGAAGTAAGAGGTCCATTGATTATGTTGAAAGAGAAATGGTTAGGGAAGAGTGAATCTCCTGGATTACTGAAGTATGTATCAGATTTTAAACGCAGATTGTGTAGAGCTAGAGAGATTACTGCAGAAAATTTGGAAGAGTGTCAAAAAGATATGAATGTATGGTATGACAAAAAATCTAGAAGCAGACAGTTCAAACCAGGTGATCGAGTGTTGGTATTATTGCCTCAGACAGGAAATCCTCTGAGAGCCAGGTTTTATGGTCCCTGTGTTATTGAGAGAAGAGTGGATGATTTGAACTACTTTGTGAATACTCCAGAAAGACGCAAGCCAAGCCGATTGTGCCACATAAACATGATAGAAATTCTGCAAAGGATGATGAGGTTACAAATGTGCCTTGAGCATGTGTTATGTCTGATGATGCAGAGGATGTAGATGGGAGTGAGAATGTAAAGTTGGAGGGATGTGAAGACAAATTTGTAAAAAATTCAGATATGTTAGATAATTTGAAAAAGAAGCTTGATTATATAGAAACTGAGAAAAGAGATGAGATCATACAAATAATGAATAAGTTTAGGTGTTTGTTTTGATGTTCCTAAGAGAACTGATGTATTACTACTTAAGGTCAAAATTGTTGATGCAACACCTATGAAGCAGCACCCATACAGAGTGAATCTTAAAATGAAATAATGAGAAAAGAAGTAGAGTATATGCTTGACAATGATCTGATTGAAAAAAGTAGTATTCCTTGGAGTTCACCTTGTGTCTTAATAACTAAACCTTGATGGTATTACCTCCAGATTTTGCACTGATTTCAGAAAAGTAAATAAGATCACTAAAGCTGACTCATATCCCATCGCAAGAGTAGATGTTGGTATTGATCAGATAGGAGATGCTAAATGTGTAACTAAGTTAGACTTATTGAAAGGGTGTTGGGAAGTACCTTTAACTCAAAGAGCAAAAGAAATTTCTGTATGGATGGTTTGTATCAGTATAAAGTGATGTCCTTTTGGTATGAAAAACAGTGGTAATACATTCCAAAGATTAATGAATCAAGTATTGTGTGATGTTAAAGATTGTTCTGTTCATGATCAAGTACCGTATTCAAAAACTTGGGAAGAACATGTGTATTTAGTGTGGGAAGTGTTTAATAGGTTGAACAAAACAAATTTGACGGTAAGCCTTGTAAAGAGTGAATTTACTAGAGCAACTGTAGAATATATGGATTATGTTGTTGGTCCGGGATCAGTCACTGCTAAGATAAAAAGTATTGTAAAAGTTCCAGCACTCACAAATAAGAAAGAATTATTGAAATTTCTGGGTATGGCTGGATATTATCGTAGGTTCTGTAAGAATTTTTCAATCATTGCTTTACCATTAACCAGGTTATTGTCAAAGAAAGTCAAATTTGTATGGATGATTTATGTGATGAGGCCTTTAAGAAATTGAAACAGACGTAAACCCATACTTTCTACTTCAAATTGTGATAGACCATTTAAATTGTATATAGATGCAAGTGATTTTGGGGTTGGTGGAGTCTTGCTGCAAGAGAAAAATGAGATTGATTTTCCAATTTGTTATTTTTCAAAGTTTCTGTCCTACCAGAAAAACTACAGTACTACCGAAAAGGACACAGTAACCTTGATTTTAAGTTTGAATCATTTTGATGTATATTTCAGAGGAGTAGGTAGGCCGAGACAAGTGTTTACGGATCACAATCCCTTTGTATTTTTACAGATGAAAAATGTGAACCAACGTTTGATTGATTATCAAGCATATAGAGTAAAGGATAATGTTATATCTGATGTATTGTCTCGTATAGCAGCTAGTCATGAGTCAACTAATGGCTGACTCATGTCTCTTTCGGGAGGGAGATGTTACAGTGATCTTCCCTACTTACCCGTAATGTTATAGTTACTCCATTATATCTTATTCAGTTTTCTTTGAGAAATTGTATAGAAATGGAAGATGGCCAAGGTCAAGTCTGTCTCTTTCTCTGGAATAGCCAAGAGGAAGGATGCGATACAAAGCTGTTGGTAAATGTATAACGTAATCTGTACACATCTCAGTCATTTCAAACCATTCTGTTATATGATTGATGCCAGTATATTTGCCAGAGTGATGTTAAGTAAAGTAATATAAAGAGAGATCTATGTATCAAGATGAATTGTATTATTTGTTGCGAGAGAGCCTGTTTATTTTGCTATTGTAGATATATTTTTCTAGATTTTCATCTGTGTTTGGTATTTGACCAACTTGAGAAGGAAAGATTAAATATATCATTACGGCCGTCAGCTGCCAGATGTTAGCCAGATTGTTAGGTAATCTATGTCTAGCTCATGTCTCTCTGTTGTCAGAAGCTGTTATTTCAGAGTTATGTTTTAATGGGTCTATGGGCTGATTATACACCCTTTAATGTGTAAGGGGAGGAAGCAGAACGTAACAACCACAGCACAAATTATAACACAAATCACCACAAGAAACAACTCACCGCAACTTACAACTCATCGCAACACAATTCACAACACACAAATCACCGCAACACATAATTCAAACCTCACAACTCTACCATATATTTCAGTACAACGCGAAACTTAACACAAAACTTACCACAACACAAAACTAACCACAACACACAACTCACCACAACCCATAACTTGCACAACACATAACTCCCCGCAGACAGCTCACAACACATATTTCACTACAACACACAACTCACCATTAATATACAACTCTACATAGCACACAACTGAGCGCAGTACCACTCACCACAACACACAACTCACCACTGTGCATTACTCTTTACAACACATTACTCACAACAACACAATTTACAACAAATATTTCACTACAACTTACGACTTACCACAAAACACAACTAACCAGAACACATAATTCACTATAACACACAAATGGCCGCTACACAGATCACCATAACACGAATCACAACACCTAATAAATCAAAACGCTACTCACTTCAACACATGTCACCACAACACACAACTCACCACATAATATAACTCACAACATTACATATCAAAATAAATCAGCCATCACATGTAACAACCGCCACACATGACTAATCACATGTAACTTATCACACCACATATCATCTCTCAGCTGATCGCAACATACAACTAACAAAATACCACGTTACTTACTGCCACATAGCACGCGCCTGCCTGCAACACATCACGATACTTACTGCTACATAGCTCGTGCTTGGCTACAACATATCACGTTATACTGCCACATATCACGTGCATTGCTACAACATATCACGTTACTTACTGCCACAAGCATATCCCTGGCTACAACATATCAAATTACTTACTGCCATATAGCACGTGCCTGGCCACAACATATCACGTTACTTACTGCCATATAGCACGTGCCTGCCTACAACATATCACCTCATAACGAACCAGAACATGTTACTCACCACATAACACACAGGAGGATGAAGCGCTTCCTCAACACACGAGATCTCATAAGATCAAGGACGCCAGAAGACTTTTTGATGTCTGTTCTCTGGGCGCTGAAGACCTGGTGAGGGTGAGGGAAGGTATACAGGTACAGACCTATTGGTTATATATCATGTTAGAGATATACTGATGAATACTACCAGTCGTGGTATAATGAGATATCATTAGTGTATACATGGCAGATGTCCGAGAAAATAAGAAACCCAAAATATGTGTTATTAGAGGGTATGAGCATCACACAGTCCACTGTAGCAGTAGGTAGGAACGAAGGACTATTTCACCACATGCCTGCATCTGGGTCCCACACCTGCTGCTGCTCAAGGACGTCCGGTATAGCTGCAGCTCCGACCAAGAAATGACCAAAAAATATGTCACCACCTGCCTACCTACCAGTCAAACAGGATGTGGCTGAAGTGTACAAACGGCTTTGAAAATACTCAGTAATAATATATTTCTTGTAATCCTTTGTATCACGTATAACCAGAGATTAATCTGTAGAAATGGATGGTTCCAGCAAAGTCTGACTCAGAGGAAATGATTAACATTTGACCACATAGTAGTCGTAAGTGGGACTGCAATGCGATAAGTGTATGGACCAGGGGATGTCACGCACACTGGCAGTGTAACACGTGCATTGACCACAGGATGTCACGTACACTGATAGTATAACACGTGTATGGACCAGGGGATGTCACGCACACTGCTAGTGTAACTCTTATGTGGACCACGGGACGTCAGTCACACTGGTAGTGTAACACATGTACGGACCAGGGGATGTCATGCACCCTGTTAATGTAACACGTGTACGGACCAGGGGATGTCACGCATACTGGTAGTGTAAAAGGTGTGTGTACCAGGGGAGGTCACGCATACTGGTAGTGTAGCACGTGTATTGACCAGATGATGTCATGGACATTGGTAGTGTAACACGTGTATGGATCACAGGATGTCACTCACTTGTGGTGTCACACGTGTGTGGACCAGAGAATGTCACACACAATGGTAGTGTAACACGTGTATGGACCAGAGGATGTCACGCACACTGGTAGTGTAACACGTGTGTGGAGCAGAGGATGTCACGCACACTGGTAGTGTAGCACTTGTATGGACCAGGGGATGTCACGCACAATGGTAGTGTAACACGTGCGTGGACCAGGGGATGTCACGCACTCTGTTTGTGTAACACGTGTATGAATCAGATGTCACGCACACTGGTAGTGTAACACGTTTAAGGACCAGAGGATGTCACGCACACTAGTAGTGTAACACGTGTGTGTACTGGGAGATATCACGCACACTGGTAGTGTAACACGTGTATGGACTACGGAAGTTCACGCAAACTGGTAGTGTAACACATGTGTGGAACGGGGGATATCACGCACACTGGTAGTGTAACACGTGTATGGACCAGGAATGTCACGCACACTGATAGTGTGGCACGTGTATGGAACAAGGGATGTCACGCAAACTGGTAGTGTAACACGTGTGTGGACCAGTGGATGTCACGCACACTAGTAGTGTAACACGTGCATTGACCACATGATGTCACGCACTCTGATCGTATAACACGTGTATGGACCAGGGGATATCACGCACACTGGTAGTGTAACTCGTATGTGGACCACGGGACGTCATTCGCACTGGTAGCGTAACACATATATGGACCAGGGGATGTCACGCACACTGGTATTGTAACACGTATGTGAACCAGTGGATGTCACGCACACTGGTAGTCTAACATGTGTGTGAAGGGATGTCACGCACACTGGTAGTGTAAGACGCGTATTTGCCAGGGGATGTCACGCACAGTGGTAGTCTAACAGGTATGTGTACCAGGGGGTGTAATGCACAATGGTAGTGTAACACGTGTGTGCACTAGGGGATGTCACGCACAGTGGTAGTGTAACATGTATTTGGACTAGGGAATGTCACGCACAATGGCAGTGTAAAACGTATGTGGACTAGGGGTGTCATGCACACTGGTAGTGTAGCATGTGTGTGGACCAGGGGATGTCACGCACACTGGTAGTGTAACACGTGGGTGGACCAGAGGAAGTCACGCACATTGGTAGTGTAAAACGTGTGTGGATCAAAGAATGTCACTCATTCTGGGAATGTCACACGTGTATGGACCAGGGGATGTCACGCACACTGGTAGTGTAACACATGTTTTAACCAGGGGATGTCACACACACACACACACACACTGGTAGTGTAACACATGTATGGAAAAGGGGATGTCATGCACACTGATAGTGTAACTCAAATATGAACCACGGGACGTCAGGCAAACTGGTAGTGTAACAGATGTATGGACCAGAGGATGCCATGCACCCTGGTAGTGTAACACATGTATGGAAAAAGGGATGTCATGCACACTGGTAGTGAACTCCTATGTGAACCACGGGAGGTCAGGCAAACTGGTAGTGTAACAGATGTATGGACCAGGGGATGTCATGCACCCTGGTAGTGTAACACGAGTACAGACCAGGGGATGTCACGCACACAGGTAGTGTAACACGTGTATGGACCAGGGGATGTCAAGCACACTTATAGAGTAACACGTGTATGGACTAAGGGATGTCACACACACTGGTAGTGTAAAAGGCGTGTGTAACAGGGGATGTCACGGATACTGGTAGTGTAACACGTGTATGGACCAGATGATGTTACGCACATTGGTAGTGTAAGACGTGTATGGACCACAGGAGGTCACTCACACTGGTGGTGTCACACGTATGTGGACCAGAGGATGTCACACTGGTAGTGTAACACGTGTATGGACCAGTGGATGTCACTCACACACTGGTATTGTAGCACGTTTATGGACCAGGGGATGTTACGCACACTGGTAGTGTAACAAGTGTGTGGACCAGGGGATGTCATGCACACTAGTAGTATAACACGTGTATGGAACAGGGGATGTCAAGCACACTGGTAGTGTAATACGTGTAAGGACAAGAGGATGTCACGCACACTGGTAGTGTAACACGTGTATGGACCATGAAAGTTCACGCACATTGGTAGTCTAACACGTGTGTTGACCAGGGAATGTCACGCACACTGGTAGTGTAACACGTGTTTGGACCAGTGAAGTTCACACACACTGAGAGTGTAACACGTGTGTTGACCAGGAGATGTCACGCACACCGGTTGTGTAACACGTGTTTGGACCAGTGAAATTCACACACACTGACAGTGTAACAAGTGGGTGGATCAAGGGATCCTTGGCACATTGGTAGTGTAACACATGTTTGGACCAAGTGAAGTCACTCACACTGGTAGTGGAAGAGGTTTGTGTACCAGGGATGTCAGACACACTGATAGTGTAACACGTTTAGCGACCAGGTAATGTAACGCCCACTTCTAGTGTAACACTCGTATGGACCAGATCTTACGAATATTCATAGTGTAACACGTGTATGGACAAGGGGATGTCAGGTACACTGGTCGTGTAAAAGGTGTGTGTACCAGGGGATATCACGCATACTGGGAGTGTAACACGTGTATGGACCAGATGATATCACGCGCATTGATAGTGTAACATGTGTATGGACCACAGGATATCACTTACACTGGTGGTGTCACAAGTAATGTAACGCCCACTTCTAGTGTAACACTCGTATGGACCAGATGTTACGCATATTTATAGTGTAACACGTGTATGGACAAGGGGATGTCAGGTACACTGGTCGTGTAAAAGCTGTGTGTACCAGGGGATGTCACGCACGCTGGCAGTGTAACATGTGCGTGGACCAGCGGATGTCACGCACACTGGTTGTGCAACACATGTATGAACTAGATGTCACGCACGCTGGTAGTGTAACACGTGTAAGGACCAGAGGATGTCACGCACACTGGTAGTGTAACACGTGTGTGGACTAGAGGATGTCACGCACACTGGTAGTATAGCATGTGTATGGACAAGGGAAGTTTACACACACTGTTAGTGTAACATGTGTGTGGACCAGGGGATGTCACGCACACTGGCGGTGTAACACGTCTTTGGACAAGGGAAGTTCACGAGCACTGTTAGTATAACATATTTGTGGACTAGTGGATGCAAGTCACACTGCTAGTGTAACACTTGTTTGGACCAGGGGATGTCACGCACACTGGTAATGTAACACGCGTATGAACCACACGAGGTTACGCACACTAGTAGTGTAACACGTATATGGACCATTGGATGTCATGCACACTGGCAGTGGAACACGTGTATGGAACAGTGGATATCACGCACACTGGTGGTGTAACACGTGTGTGGACCATTGGATATCACACAAACTCATAGTGTAACACGTATATGGACCAGGGGATGTCACACACACTGTTACTGTAACAGGCGTGTACCAGGGATGTCACACACGGGTAGTGTAACACGTGTATAGATCAGGGGATGTCACGCACACTGGTGGTGTAACACGTGTGTGGACCAGGGATGTCACGCACACTAGTAAAGTAAAAGGTGAGTGTACCAGGGGATGCCAATGTATTCTGATAGCTTGACATGTGTAAGGACTAGATGATGTCACGGTTGTGTAATAAGTGTATAGACCACAAGAGGTCACTCACACTGGTGGTGTCATACGCGTATGGACGAGGGGATGTCATGCACACTGGTAGTGTAACACCTGTATGGACTAGAGGATGTCTCCCACACTGGTATTATAGCAAGAGTATGGACCATTGGATGTCACGTACAATGGTACTGTAACACCTGTGTGGACCAGAGGATGACACGCAAACTGGTTGTGCAACACGTGCATGAACCAGGGGATGTCACATACACTGATAGTGTAACACGTGTATAGACCAGAGGATGTCACGCACACTGGCATTGAAACACGTGTATGGACCAGGGAAGTTCACGCACACTAGAAGTGTAACATGTGTGTGGACTAGGGTTGTCACACACACTGGTGGTGTAACTCGTGTGTGGACGAGGGGATACCTGGCACACTAGTAGTGTAACGCGTATATAGACCAGTGGATGTCATCCACAATGGTAGTGTAACACGTGTATGGACCAAAGGATGTCACGCACATTGGTAGTGTAACATGTATATGGAACAGTGGATATCATGCACACTGGTAGGGTAACACGTGTATGGAGCAGGGGATGTCACACACACTGGTAGCGTAAAACGTGTGTAGACCAGAGAATGTCACAGACACTGGTAGTGTAACACGTGTATGGACCAGGGGATGTCATGCACAATGGTAGTGTAACAGGTGTGTGTACCAAGGGATGTGACACACAGTTGGAGTGTAACAAGTGTATGGACCAGGGATGTCATGCACGCTGGTAGTGTAACACGTGTATGGACCAGATGATTTCACCCACATTGGTAGTGTAACACATGTACGGACCACAGGATGTTACTTACACTGGCAGTGTCATACGTGTGTTGACCAGGGCATATCGCGCACACTGATAGTATAACATGTGTGTGGCCCAGTGGATGTCAAGCACACTAGTAGGGTAACACGCGTATGGACCAGGGAATGTCACGCACACTGGTAGGGTAACACGGGTATGGACAAGGGAACGTCACACACAATGGTAAAATAACACGTGTGTGGACAGGGGGATATCATGCACACTAGTAGTGTAACACATGTATGGACCAGGGGATCTCATTCACACTGGTAGTGTAACAAGTGTGTGTGTGGACCAGAGGGTGTCACATACACACTAGAAGTGTAACACGTGTATGTACCAGGGGATTGTCACACACAGAGGTAGTGTAAATGGTGTGTGTACCAGGGGATGTCACGGATACTGGTAGTGTAACACGTGTATGGACCAGATGATGTTACGTACATTGGTAGTGTAACACGTGTATGGACCACAGGATGTCACTCACACTGGTTGTGCAATACGTGTATAAACCAGGAGATGTCATGCATACTGGTAGTATAATACGTGTAAGGAAAAGAGGATGTCACGCGCACTGGTAGTGTAATACGTGAATGGACAATGGAAGTTCACGCACACTGGTAGTGTAACATGTGTGTTGACCAGGTGATGTCACACACACTGGTTGTCTAACACGTGTTTCGACCAGTGAAGTTTACAAACATTGGTAGTGTAACACGTGGGTGGATTAGGGGATCGTGTAACACGTATATGGACAAGTGGATGTCATGCACACTGGTAGTGTAACACATGTATGGAACAAGGTATGTCACGCACACTGGTAGTGTAACACTTGTGTAGACCATTGGATGTCACACACACTGGTAGTGTAACACGTGTATGAACCAGGGGATGTCACACACACTGTTACTGTAACAGGTGTGTACCAGGGATGTCACGTACACGGGTAGTGTAACATGTGTATAGACCAGGGGATGTCACGCACACTGGTAGAGTAAAAGGTGTGTGTACCAGGGGATGTCCAGGAATTCTGGTAGATTAACATGTGTATGGACCAGATTATGTCACGCACATTGGTAGTGTAACAAGTGTACGGACCACAAGATGTCATTCACACTGGTGGTGTCACACGTGCATGGACGAGGGGATGTCATGCACACTGGTAGTGTAACAGGTTTGTGGACCAGGGGATGTCACTCGCACTGGTTGTGTAACAGGTGTATGAACCAGGAGATGTCACGCACACTGGTAGTGTAACACGTGTTTGGACCAGTGAAGTTAACACACACTGGTAGTGTAACACGTGGGTGGATCAAGGGATCCTTGGAACATTTCTAGTGTAACACGTTTGGACCAAGGGAAGTCACTCACACTGGTAGTAATAGGTGTGTGTACCAGGGACGTCAGGCACACTGATAGTGTAACACGTGTATAGACCAGGTGATGTAAGGCACACTTCTAGTATAACACTCGTATGGACCTGATGTTACACACATTTATAGTGTAACACGTGTATGGACAAGAGGATTTCAGGTACACTGGTCGTGTAACAGGGGATATCACGCATACTGGTAGAGTAACACATGTATGGACCAGATGATATCACGCGCATTGATAGTGTAAGATATGTATGGACCACAGGATGTCACTTACACTGGTCGTTTCACAAGTTCTGTGGAAAAGGGGATGTCAAGCAAACAGGTAGTGTAACACGTGTATGGACCAGATGATGTCACGCACACTGGTAGTGTAGCACGTTTATGAAGCAGGGGATGTCACGCACACCGGTAGTGTAACATGTGCGTGGAACAGGGGATGTCACGCAACTAGTTGTGCAACACTTGTATGAACCAAGAGGTGTCACGCACGCTGGTAGTGTAACACGTGTAAAGACCAGAGGATGTCACGCACACTGGTAGTATAACACGTGTGTAGACTAAAGGATATCACGCACACTGGTAGTTTAATACGTGTATGGACCAGGGAAGTTTACACACTCTGTTAGTGTAACATGTGTGTGGACCACGGGGTGTCACGCACACTGGCGGTGTAACACGTGTTTGGACATGGGAAGTTCACGCACACTGTTAGTGTAACTCGTTTGTGGACCAGAAAATGCAAGGCACCCTGTTAGTGTAACACTTGTTTGGACCAGGGGATGTCTCGCACACTGGTAATATAACACGTGTATGAACCACAGGAGGTTACGCACACGTAGTGTAACACGTATATGGACCAGTGGATGTCATGGACACTGGTAGTGTAACACGTGTATGGACCAGGGGATGTCACAAACACTGTTACTGTAACTGGTGTGTTCCAGGGATGTCACGCACACGGGTAGTGTAATACGTGTATAGGCCAGGGGATGTCACACACACTGGTGGTGTAACACGTGTGTGGACCACGGATGTCACACACACTGGTAGAGTAAAAGATGTGTGTACCAGGGGATGTCAAGGTATTCTGGTAGCTTAACACTTGTATGGACCAGATGATGTCACGCACATTGATAGTGTAACAAGTGTCTAGACAACAAGATGTCACTCACACTGGTGATGTCACACGTGTGTGGACGAGGGGATGTCATGCACACTGGTAGTTCACACGTGAATGGACTAGAGGATGTCACCCACACTGGTATTATAGCACGTGTATGGACCATTGGCTGTCACGCACACTGGTAGTGTAACACCTGTGTGGACCAGGGGACGTCACGCCAACTGGTTATGCAACATGCGTATGAACCAGGGGATGTCACGTACACTGGTAGTGTAACACACGTGTTGACCGGAGAATGTCACGCACACTGGTAGTGAAACACGTGTATGGGCCAGGGAAGTTCACGCACACTAGTAGTTTAATATGTGTGAGGACTAGGGTTGTCACGCACACTGGTGGTGTAACACGTGTGTGGATGAGGGGATGCCAGGCACACTAATAGTGTAACCCGTATATAGACCAGTGGATGTCATCCACAATGGTAGTGTAACACGTGTATGGAACACACGATGTCACGCACATTGGTAGTGTAACATGTACATGGACCAGTGGATATCATGCACACAGGTAGTGTAACACATGTATGGAACAGGGGATGTCACACACACTGGTAGCGTAACACGTGTGTGGACCAGAGGATGTCACGGACACTGGTAGTGTAACACGTGTATGGACTAGGGGATGTCACACAAAATAGTAGCGTAACAGGTGTGTGTACCAAGGGATGTCACGCACACTGGGAGTGTAACAAGTGTATGGACCAGGGATGTCAAGCACACTGATAGTATAACATGTGTATGGACTATATGATTTCACGCACATTGGTAGTGTAACACATGTACGGACCACAGGATGCTACTTACACTGGTAGTGTCACACGTGTGTGGACAAGGGCATGTCACGCACACAGTTAGTATAACATGTGTGTGTGGACCAGAGGATGTCACACACACACCAGAAGTGTAACACGTGTATGAACATGGGGATGTCACGCACGCTGGTAGTGTAAAAGGTGTGTGTTTCAGGGGATGTCACGGATACTGGTAGTGTAACACGTGTATGGACCAGATGATGTTACGTACATTGGTAGTGTAACACGTGTATGGACCACATGATGTCACTCACACTGGTGATGTCACATGTGTGTGAACCAGGGGATGTCACGCACACTGGTAGGGTAACATGTGTATGGACCAGTGGATGTCATGCATACTGGTTGTGTAGCACGTGTATGGACCAGGGCATTTCACGCACACTGGTAGTGTAGCAAGTGTCTGGACCAGGGAATATCACTCACACTGGTTGTGTAAAACGTGCATGAACCAGATGTCACGCACACTGGTAGTGTAATACGTGTAAGAACAAGAGGATGTCATGCGCACTGTTGTGTAACACGTCTGTGGACCATGAAATTTCACGCACACGTGTGTTGACCAGGGGATGTCACACACACACACTGGTAGTGTAACACGTGTTTGGACCAGTGAAGTTTACACACATTGGTAGTGTAACACGTGGGTGGATTAGGGGATTTTTGGCACGTTGGGAGTATAACAAGTGTTTGGACCAGGGGATGTCACTCACACTGGTAGTGTAACACGTGTATGAACCACAGGAGGTCACGCACACTGGTAGTGTAACACGTATATAGATCAGTGGATGTCATGCACACTGGTAGTATTACACGTGTATGGAACAAGGGAGGTCACGCACACTGGTAGTGTAACGCGTGTGTGGACCATTGGATGTCACGCACACTGGTATTGTAACACTAGTATGGACCAGGGGATGTCACGCACACTGGTATTGTAACAGGCGTGTGTACCAGGGATGTCACGCGCACTGATGGTGTAACATCTGTATAGACCAGGGGATATAACGCACACTTCTAGTGTAACACGCGTATGGACCAGATGTTACGCACACTTATAGTTTAACACGTGTGTGTCCAAGGGGATGTCAGGCACACTGGTAGTGTAAAAGGTGTGTGTACCAGGGGATGTCACGCATACTGTTAGTGTGACACGAGTATGAACCAGATGATATCACACACATTGATAGTGTAACATGTGTATGGACCACAGGATGTCACTCACACTGGTGGCGTCACAAGTTTGTGGAAAAGGGGATGTCACGTACACAGTTAGTGTAACACGTGTATGAACCAGGTGATGTCATGTACACTGGTAGTGTAACATGTGTGTGGACCAGGGGATATCACGCACACTGGTTATGCAACACGTGTATGAACCAGGAGATATCAAGCACGCTGGTAGTGTAACACGTGTAAGGACCAGAGGATGTCACGCACACTGGTAGTGTAACACGGTGTGGACTAAAGGATGTCTCGCACACTGGTGGAATAACACGTGTATGGACCAGGGAAGTTCACATACACTGTTAGTGTAACATGTGTGTGGACCAGGGGATGTCACCCACACTGGCAGTATAACACGAGTTTGGGCCAGGGAAGTTCACGCACACTATTAGTGTAACACCTTTGTGTACCAGGGGATGCCAGGCACACTGTTAGTGTAACACTTGTTTGGACCAGGGGATGTCAAGCACACTGGTAATGTAACACGTGTATGAACCACAGGAGGTTACCCACACTAGTAGTGTAACACGTATATGGACCAGTGGATGTCAAGCACACTGGTAGTGTAACACGTGTATGGAACGGGGGATGTCACGCACAATGGTGGTGTAACACGTGTGTGGACCATTGGATATCACACACACTAGTAGTGTAACACGTGTATGGACCAGGGGATGTCACAAACACTGTTACTGTAACTGGTGTGTGCCAAGGATGCCACGCACACGGGTAGTGCAATACGTGTATAGGCCAGGGGATGTCAAGCACACTGGTAGTGTAACATGTGTATGGATCAGGGATGTCACACACACTGGTAGAGTAAGAGGTGTGTGTACCAGGGGATGTCAAGGCATTCTGGTAGTGTAACACGTGTATGGACCAGGGATGTCACACACTCTGGTAGACTAAAAGGTGTGTGTACCAGGGGATTTCAAAGCATTCTTGTAGTGTAACACGTGTATGGAGCAGATTATGTTACGCACATTGGTAGTGTAACACGTGTATGGACCAGATTATGTTACGCACATTGGTAGTGTAACACGTGTATGGATCACAAGATGTCACTCGCACTGGTGGTGTCACACGTGTGTGGACGAGGGGATGTCATGCACGCTGGTAATGTAACACCTGTATGGCCTAGAGGATGTCACCCACTCTGGTATTATAGCACGTGTATGGACCAGTGGATGTCACGCACACTGGTAGTGTAACACCTGTGTAAACCAAGGAATGTCACGCAAAATGGTTGTGTAGCAAGTGTATGAACCAATAGATGTCATCCACAATAGTATTGTAACACGTGTACGGACCACAGGAACTCAAGCACATTGGTTGTGTTAAATGTATATGGACCAGTCGATGTCATGCACACTGGTAGTGTAACACGTGTATGGAACAGGGGATTTCACACACACTGGTAGTGAAACACGTGTATGGACCAGAGGATGTCACCCACACTGGTAGTGTAACATGTGTATGGACCAGGGGATGTCATGTACAATGGTAGTGTACCAGGTGTGTTCACCCGGGGATATCACGCACACTGGCAGTGTAACAAGTGTATGGACCAGGGATGTCATGCACACTGGTAGTGTAACACGTGTGTAGACCAGATGATCTCACGCACATTGGTAGTGTAACACATGCACAGACCACAGGATGCTACTCACACTGGTAGTGTCACACATGTGTGGACCAGGGTATGTCATGCACACTGGTAGTATGACATGCGTGTGGCCCAATGGATGTTAAGCACACTGGTAGTGTAACTCGTGTATGGACGAGGGAATGTCACGCACACTGGTAGGGTAACACGGGTATGGACTATGGAATATCACGCACAACAGTAGTGTAACACGTGTGTGGACCGGGGATATCACGCACACCAGTAGTGTAATACGTGTATGGAGCAGGGGATCTCAAGCACACTGGTAGTGTAGCAAGTGTGTGGACATGAGGATGTCACCAACAGACTGGAAGTGTAAAACGTCATTGGATTAGGGGAAGTCACTCACACTGGTAGTGTAAAAGGTGTGTATACCAGGGGATGTCACGGATACTGGTAGTGCAACACGTGTATGGGCCAGATGATCTTACGTACATTGGTAGTGTAACACGTGTATGGACCACAGGATGTCATTCACACTGGTGGTGTCACACGTGTGTCGACCAGGGGATGTCACGCACACTGGTAGTGCAACATGTGTATGGACCAGTGGATGTCACGCACACTGGTATTGTAGCACGTGTATGGGCCAGGGCATGTCACGCACACTGGTAGTGCAACAGGTGTGTGGACCAGGGGATCTCACTCGCACTGGTTGTGTAACACGTGTATGAACCAGGAGATGTCAAGCACACTGGTAGTGTAATACGTGTAAGGACAAAAGGATGTCACGCACACTGGTAGTGTAACACATGTATGGACCAGGGAATGCCAGGCACACTAGTAGTGTAACACGTGTATAGACCAGGGGATGTACTCCACAATGGTAGTGTAACACGTGTATGGACCACAGGATGTCACGCACTTTGGTAGTATAACATGTACATGGACCAGTGGATGTACTGCACACTGGTAGTGTAACACGTGTATGGAACAGGGGATGTCAAACACATTGGTAGCGTAACACGTGTGTGGACCAGAGGATGTCACGCACACTGGTGGTGTAACACGTGTATGGACTTGGGGATGTCACGCACACTGGTAGTGTAAAAGGTGTGTATATCAGGGAATGTCACGGATACTGGTAGTGTAACACGTGTATGGACAAGATGATGTTACGGACATTGGTAATGTAACATGTGTATGGACCACAGGATATCACTCACACTGGTGGTGTCACACATGTGAGGACCAGGGGATGTCACGCACACTGGTAGTGTAACATGTGTATGGACCAGTGGATGTCACGGACACTGGTATTGTAGCACGTGTATGGACCAGGGAATGTCACTCACACTGGTTGTTTAACAAGTGTGAGGACCAGGGGATGTCACTCACATTGTTTTGTAACACGTGTATGAACCAGGAAATGTCACGCACACTGGTAGTGTAATACGTGTAATACAAGATGATGTCACGCGCACTGGTAGTGTAACACGTGTATGGACCATGGAAGTTCATGTACACTGGTAGTGTAACACGTGTGTTGACCAGGGGATGTCATGCACACTGGTAGTATAACATGTGTATGATCCATGGGATGTGGATGTGTTGTATTGTTGATGTGTTATCAAAGCTTTACTACTATGACTGATGATCTGTTACCACAGCTGTACAACCATGACTGTTGATCTATTATCGCAGCTGTACTACGATAAATGTTGATCTGTTACCGCAGCTGCACTACTATGACTGTTCATATGTTACCGCAGCTGTACTACCATTACTATTTACCACAGTTGTACAACTATGACTATTGATCTGTTACCGTAGCTTTACTATCATGACTGGTGATCTGTTACCGCAGCTGTACTCCCATAATTGTTGATCTGTTGCCGCAGCTGTACTACCATGACCGCGGATCTGTTACCGCATCTGCACTACCATGACTGTTGATCTATTAACGCAGCTGGACAACCATGACTATTGATCTGTTCGTGCAGCTGTAGAACTATTACTGTTGATCTGTTACCGCAGCTGCACTACCATGACCGTTGATCTGTTAACCCAGCTGCACTACCGTAACTGTTACCACAGCTGTACAACATTGACTGTTGATCTGTTACAGCTGTACATCCATGAGTAACCATCTGTTACCGCAACTGTACCACCGCGACTGTTGATCTGGTACCGAAGCTGTATAACCATGACTGTTGATCTGTTACCTCAGTTGCACTACCATGACTGCTGATCTGTTACCGCAGCCTCATAACCATAACTGTTGATCAGTTACCGCAGCTGTATAACTATTACTGTTGATCTGCTACCGCAGCTGTACAACCATGAGTATTGATCTATTTCGGCTCCTGTACAACTATGACTGTTGATCTCTTAACGCAGCTGTTTTAACCATGACTGTTCATCTGTTTCCGCCGGTGTACTACCTGACTGTTGATCTCTTACTGCAGCTGCACTACCATGACTGTTGATATGTTACCGCAGTTGTACTATCATTACTTTTGATCTGTTACCACAGCTGTACTACCATGACTGATGATCTGTTACCTCAGCTGTACAACCATGAGTGTTGATCTGTTACCGCAGCTGTACTATGATAGCTAGTGATCTGTTACCGCAACCGTACAAATATGACTGTTGATCTGTTACCGCAGCTCTACTACCAGGACTGTTGATCTGTTACCGCGGCTATACAACCATGAATGTTGATCTGTTACTGCAGCTGTACTACTATTACTGTAAATTTGTTACTACAGCTGTACTTCTATAACAGTCGATCTGTTACCGCAGCTGTACAACCATGAGTGTAAATCTATTACCGCTGCTGTACTATAATAACTCTTGATCTGTTACTGCAGCTGTACAACCATGACTTGATCTTTTACCGCATGTGTGCTACCATGACTGTTGATCTGTTACCGCAGCTGTACTACCATGACTGTTGATCAATTATTGCAGCTGTAAAACCATGACCGTTGGTCTGTTACCGCAGCTGTACTACCAGACTGTTGATTTCTTACTGCAGCTGTACAACTATGATTGTTGATCTATTGCCGCAACTGTACTACCATGACTATTGATATGTAACCGCAGCTGCACTACCATGACTTGATATGCTACCTCAACTGTACTACCATTACTATTGATTTGTTACCACAGCTGTACTACCATGATTGTTGATCTGTTACCGCAGCTGCACACCATAACTGTTGATCTGTTATCGTAACTGTACTACCATGACTGTTGATCTGTTACCGCAACTGTACAACCATGACTGTTATTCTGTTTCCGCAGCTGTTCTACCGTGACTGTTAATCTGTTACAGCGGCTGTACAACCATGATTGTTGATCTGTAATCGCAGCTGTACTACCAAGACTGTTGATCTGTTTGCGCAGCTGTACTACCATAACTATTGATCTGTTACCACAGCTTTACTATCATGACTGTTGATCTCTTACCGCAGCTTTACAAACATTCCTGTTGATCTGTTAACACAGCTGTACCAGCAAAACTGTTGCTCTTTTACCGCATCTGCGCAACCATGACTGTTGATCTGTAACCGCGGCTGTACTACGATAAGTGTTAATCTTTTACCGCACTTGTACAACTATAACTGTTGATCTGTTACCGCAGTTGTACTAGCATGACTGTTGGTCTCTTACCGCAGCTGTACAACCATGATTGTTGATCTGTTAGCGCAGCTGCACTACCATGACTGTTGATTTGTTTCCGTAGCTATACTACCATGACTGATGATCTGTTACCGCAGCTGTACAACCATGATTGTTGATCTGTTACCGCAGCTGTACAACCATGATTGTTGATCTGTTACCGCAGCTGCACTACCATGACTGTTGATTTGTTTCCGTAGCTATACTACCATGATTATTGATCTGTTACCGCAGCTGTACTACCATGACTGTTGATCTGTTAGCGCAGCTCTACTACCATGACTGTTGATCTGTTAGCGCAGCTCTACTACCATGACTGTTGATCTGTTAGCGCAGCTCTACTACCACTGCTGATGTTACCGCACCTGCACTATCATGACCGTTGATATGGTAACGCAGCTGTACAACCGTGACTATTGATCTGTTCCCGCAGCTGTACAACCATGATTGTTGATCTATTACCGCAGCTGTACTACCATGACTGTTGATCTGTTACCGTAGCTGTACTACCATGACTGTTACCCTGTTAGAGCAGCTGTATTACCATGATTGCTGATCTGTTAACGCAACTGCACTACCATGACTGTTGATCTGCTAACGCAGCTGTACAACCATGACTAATGATCTGTTCGCGCAGCTGTATGTCCATGACTCTTGTTCTGTTACCACAGCTGTACCACCACGACTGCTGATATGTTACCGCAGCTGTACTACCATGACTGTTGGTCTGTTGCTGTAGTTGTACTACCATGAATGTTTATTTGTTACTGCAGCTGTCCAATAATGACACGATCTGTTACAGCAGCTATACAACCATGACTGTTGATCTGTTATCGCATTTGGACTACCATAACTGTTGATCTCTCACCGCAGCTGTGCAACCATAACTGTTAATCTGTTGCCGTAGCTGTTCTACCATGACTGTTGATCTGTTATCGCAGGTGCACTACCATGACTGTTCATAACTTATCGCAGCTGTACTATCATTAATATTGATCTGTTACCAAAGCTGCGCTACCATGACTGTTGATCTGTTACCGCAGCTGTACTACCATGACTTGATCCTTTACCGCATCTCTACAACCATGACTGTTGATCTGTTACCGCAGCTGTACTGCCATGGTTGTTGATCTGTTACCGCAGCTGTATTACCATGACTGTTGATCTGCTGTACAACTATGACTGTTGATCTGTTACCACAGCTGTTCTACTATGACTGCTGTTCTGTTACCGCAGCTGTACTACCATAACTATTGATCTGTTGCCGCAGCTGTACTCCCATGATTGTTGATCTGTTACAGCAGCTGTACTACCATGACTGTTGATCTGTTAGCGCAGCTGTACATCCATAGGTGTTGATCTATTACTGCAGCTGTACTACGATAACTGTTGATCTGTTACCGCAGCTGTACTACCATGACTGTTGACCTGTTAACGCAGCTGTACTACCATAACTGTTGATCTGTTACCGTATTTGTACAACCATGACTGTCGATCTGTTACCGTAGTAATACTACCATTCCTGTTGATCTGTTACCGCATTTGTACAACCATGAGTGTTGATCTGTTACCGCAGCTATACTACCATGACTGTATCTGTTACCGCAGTTGTACAACCATGAATGTTGATCTGTTACTGTAGCTGATCAACCATGACGTTTGACCTGTTACCGCAGCTGTACAACCGTGACTGTTGATCTGTTACCACAGCCGTACAACCATGAGTGTTGACCTGTTTCCGCAGCTGTACAACCATGACTGTTTACCTGTTTCCGCAACTGTACAACCATGACAGCTGATCTGCCACCGCAGTTGTACAACCATGACTGTCGATATGTTACCCAAGGTCCTGCGAGGTGGTCTGGCGTTATCACAGCTGATAACGTTATCGTCCCGTTAAACGCAGAAGAAATAGAGCAAAGCAAATGGTCTAGACAGAAATATGCTCTTTGTACAACATTTTGTGAGGGTAGAGGGAGACGATAACTGAGAAAGAAGCTCTCTAAGTCGTGTGATTTATTCAATAACAGTTCCCACACTTACATCTTAAACTGAAATAACTTGGGAGACGTTTTTTCTTCCATCTGTTTCACTGCGAAAGTCTGACAGCAGGAACTGATTATCACAAGCGATAATCATAAACGCATATGCAAAGTGAGTTGTTTTAAATATCCCGGAGTGGACGTAGCAGCAAATGAAACCATGGTGGCGGAAGTGAGTCACAGGGTGGGGGAGGGAAGTACGTTCTGGAAGCGATGAAGAATGTGTCGAAGGCGAGAACATCATCTCGGAGAGCAAAAATGGGTATGTTTGAAGGAATAGTGGTTCCAACAATATTATATGGTTGCGAGGCATGGGCTACAGATAGGATTGTACGGAGGAGGGTGGATGTGTTGAAAATTAAATGTTTGAGGACATGTGGTGTGAGGTGGCTTGATCGAGTAAGAGAAGAGAGATGTGTTGTGATAACAAGAGTATGGTTGAGAGAGAGAAGAGGGTGTGTTGAAATGGTTTGGACACATGGAGAGAATGAGTGAGGAAAGATTGACAAGCAGGACACATGTGTCAGAAGTGGAGGGAACAAGAGAAGTGGGAGACGAACCTCCAATTTGGTCTCTCGCTTCTCCATGCTTTTGAGCGATCGGGCCCTAAACATACAGGCGTGCAAGGAACAGAATGAACTGAAACGATGTGGTATACTGGGGTCGATGTGCTGTCATTGGATTGAACCAAGGCATGTGAAGCGCCCGAGGTAAACCATGGAAAGTTTCTGTGGGACCTAGATGTAGATAGGGAGCTGTGGTTTCGGTGCATTACACATGGCAACTAGAGACTGAGTGTGAAATGAATGTGGCCTTTTTTGTCTGTTTTCCTGGCGCTACCTCGTTGAAGCAGGGGATAGCGATGCTGTTTCCTGTCGGGCGGGGTAGCGCCAGAAATGGATAAAGGCAATCAAATATGAATATGTACATGTGTATATATGTATATGTCGTCTGTGTATGTGTATGTGTATATATGTATATGTGTATATGTTGATATGTACATGTATGTTTATGTGCGTATATGGGCGTTTTGTGTATATCTGTGTATATGAGTGGATGGCCCGTTCTTCGTTTCCTGACGTTACCTCGCTGACGTGGGAAACGGCGATCAAATATAGTAAGTAAAGGAATATAAATCCCCGTAGTATCAAGTTACTCTTCTGTAACTGTCGTGTCAAGTTCATTATTTCGCCGTCAGCTTCTCCCGTCGACCTGAGCATCATCATCGGTAAAGTGACCCAGTAAATGTTAATCAATGTGTACATGTGAACAGATGGTACGTGTAGCAATCGTCTCACCTTGATATCCCGGATAACATCTGGTGAGAGTGATCTCTGGTTGACCTCAGCTGCTCTCTTTATGATGTTGAGCGTCTCCTCCACACGACCTTGACCCAACAGCCACCTGGCTGACTCTGGTATGATCCTGAAACACCAAACAACATCCTTTTGGTGAGACATGAAACACATGTTCTTGATGTATTGTGACTTGTGGCATTACTGCTTCATCTACGACATGTTTCCATGTGAGAGAGAGAGAGAGAGAGAGAGAGAGAGAGAGAGAGAGAGAGAGAGAGAGAGAGAGAGAGAGAGAGAGAGAGAGAGAGAGAGAGAGAGAGAGAGAGAGAGAGAGAGAGAGAGAGAGAGAGAGAGAGAGAGAGAGAGAGAGAGAGAGAGAGAGAGAGAGAGAGAGAGAGAGAGAGAGAGAGAGAGAGAGAGAGAGAGAGAGAGAGAGAGAGAGAGAGAGAGAGAGAGAGAGAGAGAGAGAGAGAGAGAGAGAGAGAGAGAGAGAGAGAGAGAGAGAGAGAGAGAGAGAGAGAGAGAGAGAGAGAGAGAGAGAGAGAGAGAGAGAGAGAGAGAGAGAGAGAGAGAGAGAGAGAGAGAGAGAGAGAGAGAGAGAGAGAGAGAGAGAGAGAGAGAGAGAGAGGAGAGAGAGAGAGAGAGAGAGAGAGAGAGAGAGAGAGAGAGAGAGAGAGAGAGAGAGAGAGAGAGAGAGAGAGAGAGAGAGAGAGAGAGAGAGAGAGAGAGAGAGAGAGAGAGAGAGAGAGAGAGAGAGAGAGAGAGAGAGAGAGAGAGAGAGAGAGAGAGAGAGAGAGAGAGAGAGAGAGAGAGAGAGAGAGAGAGAGAGAGAGAGAGAGAGAGAGAGAGAGAGAGAGAGAGAGAGAGAGAGAGAGAGAGAGAGAGAGAGAGAGAGAGAGAGAGAGAGAGAGAGAGAGAGAGAGAGAGAGAGAGAGAGAGAGAGAGAGAGAGAGAGAGAGAGAGAGAGAGAGAGAGAGAGAGAGAGAGAGAGAGAGAGAGAGAGAGAGAGAGAGAGAGAGAGAGAGAGAGAGAGAGAGAGAGAGAAGGAGAGAGAGAGAGAGAGAGAGAGAGAGAGAGAGAGAGAGAGAGAGAGAGAGAGAGAGAGAGAGAGAGAGAGAGAGAGAGAGAGAGAGAGAGAGAGAGAGAGAGAGAGAGAGAGAGAGAGAGAGCGAGAGAGAGAGAGAGAGAGAGAGAGAGAGAGAGAGAGAGAGAGAGAGAGAGAGAGAGAGAGAGAGAGAGAGAGGAGAGAGAGAGAGAGAGAGAGAGAGAGAGAGAGAGAGAGAGAGAGAGAGAGAGAGAGAGAGAGAGAGAGAGAGAGAGAGAGAGAGAGAGAGAGGAGAGAGAGAGAGAGAGAGAGAGAGAGAGAGAGAGAGAGAGAGAGAGAGAGAGAGAGAGAGAGAGAGAGAGAGAGAGAGAGAGAAGAGAGAGAGAGAGAGAGAGAGAGAAGGAGAGAGAGAGAGAGAGAGAGAGAGAGAGAGAGAGAGAGAGAAGGAGAGAGAGAGAGAGAGAGAGAGAGAGAAGGAGAGAGAGAGAGAGAGAGAGAGAGAGAGAGAGAGAGAGAGAGAGAGAGAGAGAGAGAGAGAGAGAGAGAGAGAGAGAGAGAGAGAGAGAGAGAGAGAGAGAGAGAGAGAGAGAGAGAGAGAGGAGAGAGAGAGAGAGAGAGAGAGAGAGAGAGAGAGAGAGAGAAGGAGAGAGAGAGAGAGAGAGAGAGAGAGAGAGAGAGAGAGAGAGAGAGAGAGAGAGAGAGAGAGAGAGAGAGAGAGAGAGAAGGAGAGAGAGAGAGAGAGAAGGAGAGAGAGAGAGAGAGAGAGAGAGAGAGAGAGAGAGAGAGAGAGAGAGAGAGAGAGAGAGAGAGGTGAGGGAGGAGAGAGAGGAGAGGGAGGGAGGAGAGAGGGAGTGGGAGTGGGAGGAGGTGGAGAGAGGAGAGAGTGGAGAGAGAGTGAGAGAGAGGTGAGAGAGGATGAGGGAGGAGAGAGAGAGAGGTGAGGAGTAGGAGTGAGAGAGGAGGAGAGAGAGAGGAGATGAGAGTGAAGGAATGAAGGGGAGAGATGTGGTAGAGAGTCGAGAAATAGGGTAGTTAACGTTAGGGAGAGAGTATAGAGATGAGAGTGAGAGAGTGGAGTGATTGAGAGAGAGAGATTAGAGAGCGGAAGGAGTGAGATTAGAGAGGAGAGAAGAGGAGTTTGAGAACGACTTGAGAGTGAGTAGAGAGAGAGTGAGAGAGACGATGAGAGTGTGAGAGTAGAACAGTAAGAAGGAGGAGGAGTGAGTAGAGAGAGGAAGGTGTGATGAGAGGAGAAGAGAGAGAGGGGGGAGAGAGGGGAGGGAGAGAGGGGGAGAGAGAGAGACGGTGTGAGGGAGGTGAGCAGGGTGAAGAGGAGGGGGATGGAGGGAGGAGTTTGGTGGCGAGGGGTGTTGGGAGAGAGAGTGAGGTGTTGAGGTGGAGGGATGTGAGAGAGAGATGTCGAGAGAAGGCGAGGAGAGGGGGAGGGTTCGTGAGAGAGTGGGTGGTGAGAGTTGGAGTGAGTTGCGTGTGTGTGTAGGAGGTGTACATGAGTGGAGTGGTGTGAGTTTGTGAGTGAGAGTGGTGTGAGTGTGAGTGTTGGTGATTGGATTGGGTTGTGTAAGTGAGAGAGTGTGTGGTGTGTGGTGAGTGGGGTGGGTAGGAGGTGTGTGTGGGGGGATGTTTGGGCTCGGACGTGAGTGTGTGTGACGTGTGGGTGGGTGGTGTGAGTGAGGTGGAGTTGGTGAGAGAGTGGTGACAGAGGTGTGTGAGTGTGTTGGAGTGGTGAGAGGTGTGTGGGGTGTGTGTTGTAGGTGTGAGTGTGAGTGACGAGTGTGTGTATGTGTGTGTGTGGTTGAGTGAGTGGTGAGTTGGTGGTTGTGTGTGTGTTGGGTGTTGTGGAGTGAGATGTGAGGTAGTGTGGTGGTGTGAGTGTGTGTTGAGTGGAGTGTGTGTGTGTGTGTGGAGTGTGAGTGTGTGTGTAGTGGAGGAGTGGAGTTGGTGGGTGTGTGTGTGTGTGTGTGAGAGTGGTGGTGAGGTGTTTGTGTGAGTGAGTGGTGTGTGTGTTGGTGGGGAGAGGAAGAGAGTGTGAGAGTGTGAGAGAGGAGAGTGTTGTACGTGTTGTAGTGTTGTGTGTGTATGGTGTGTGTTGTGTGTGTGAGAGATGTGTGAGGTGTGGTAGGTAAGTGTGAGGAGTGTGAGTGAGTGAGTGGTGTGTGTGGTGTGTTGGTGTGTGTGTGTGTGTGTGGGTTGTGGGTTGGGTGGGGGTGGTGGGTGGGTGGAGGGTGGTAGGGTGTGGTCGGTGGTGTGCGGTGGTGTGTGTGTTGTGTGTGGGTGGCTGTGGGTGTGTGGGTGGGTTGAGGGTGTGTGTTTGGAGGGGAGATGAGAGAGAGGAGAGAGTGAGAGAGAGAGGGGGGAGAGAGAGGAGAGAGGATATAAAAGGCGAGAGATAGGAAGGAGAGAAGAGAAGAGAGAGAGGAAGGAGGTTATAGAGAGGTTTTATATCTATTATCTCTATCTTCTATCTTCTATATCTCTTCTCCTTTTTTTCTTCTCTCTCTCTCTCTCTCTCTTCCCATACCTCCCCACCCTACCCCCTCCCCACCCCAACCCCCCCCCCCTCCTCACCCACACTCCCAGACCAGTCATCATAAGACCCACACCCCCTCCACCTCCCCTCCCTCCACCACATAAATACAATCAAACACCTCAACATACGAATAAAAAACAACAGATAAGGTTGTGGTCTTTGTATCTATCTATTTTTTCTGTATCTTCGAGGGCAGAGTGAGAGAGTAATTGAGGAGAGGTGTGAGAGAGCAGGAACGAGTTCGATCTACGTATGAAGAGGAGGATGGGGAGAGAATGGGAGAGAGAAGGGAGGGGAGAGAGAGGAGAGAGTGAGAGATGAGAGAAGGAGAGAGAGAGAGAAGGAGAGCAGAGATGAGAGAGAGAAAAGGGTGAGAGAGAGGATGATGAGAAGAGAGAGAGGAGATCAGAGGGAGAGAGAGAGAGAGATGAGAGAGGAGAGAGAGAGATGAGAGAGAGGAGTGAGAGAGAGGAGAGAAGAAAGTGAGAGAGAGAGAAGGAGAGAGTGAGAGAGAGGCGAGATGGGGTGAGAGAGAGATGAGAGAGAGAAGAGAAGGGATGAGGACGAGAGAGAGAGAGTTCGGGGAAGTGAGAGAGAGGAGAGATTGTGAGTGAGAGAGAGAGAGAGAGGGGGGGGGGAGAAGGAGAGGAGAGGAGAGAAGGAGAGAAGAGAGAGTGAGAGAGAAGGAGAGAGATGTGGGAGAGAAGAGAGGAGAAGGTGGGAGAGAGATGAGAGGAGAGAGAAGGGGAGATTGAGATGAGAGAGAGGAGAGAGAGAGAGAGAGATGATGTCGGTCACGACTTCGAGAGAGAGAGAGAGAGAGTGTTAATCTAAAGCTAAATCTGGGGACATTGTAAGGTTAATGATCCAAGCATGAGATATGGTAGGGCTGTCGAGGAGGTGTTGAGGTCGATGTCCTGCTATAGGACCATCGTTAGGTCACCTCATACCAGCACTACCAGTTATCTTCCACAATGATCAGCTGTACTAAGGCCACGGTGCCGTACTTCTTTCGTGAAGATAATTTTTCATTTGACTCAGTAAACTTCAACAAAAGGGCAAGGATGAATCACTTGTCCACTGTTGGTGAAGAAAGCTATCAGTTCTAATCCATGCTCCAAATCATAATGAGTTTTCTCAAAAATTACGATACCTGACATTTACAAATTTGTTTGTACTGTTGTCTGTGGCCAGATACAAGATAGGAACCTCGTGTGGATTAAAACGTAAATTTTTACTGGCCTAGGTTACTGTGTTACTTGGACCTAGTACGTCCGAGAACCGGGTCACGACCGGTTGGAGTCTGTATACTAAGCAGAGAGTTTATCATATACTAATGCATAACACCATGAAAAGCACTATCTATTCCAGTCAGATTCTTGGTAATGCTTGATGTCACACACCAACACAAAAAACCCCCCCCACACACACACACACACACACACACACACACACACACACATTCTGCTACAGACTACAGCAGTCAACAGAACAGATGCTTCATGGATGAACAGAACAAGAATCTGATAAACTTGAAAACATTTTCCAGTAGACTATCTAAGATGAAGGACAAGGGAATCACTGACCTCATCACATAACACCACTACAATACCTCCACATAACACTTGAATAATCTAAACTATCTTTATCAACAGTGCTGCTGCACCGACGTATTGTACTCAGCTGCTAGATGAACAATGATCCCAACAACCTGGGATATGGCCTCAGCTGTTGCAGTAACACTGTATGAGGATCCCAGCAACTTGGGGGAGGGGTGGGGGCCTTAAAAAACCTCCCCCTGGTTTGGGGAACAAAAAATAAACCTATTTCTCAGCGGGGCCTGGGCCCCCGGGGGTGGCCTCAGTGCGGGTAACACGTAAAGATCTGAAAAAACCCTGGGTTTTGGCCCCTTAAACCCCCCCACCCCGGGGGGTTTCCCGGGGGAAACCCCTTATTTTTGAACCCGGGGACTCAGCGGGGGCCTGAAAAACCCCCTACCCAAAAAAATCTTAACTATGTACAGAAAACAGGAACAGATAATCAACCGATGAAGAAAATATTGACTTGATAAATATACTCGGGGGAAAAATTTTTGGGAAAATACTCAGTGCGAGTGTGGGGAAGACATTAACAGGAGTGAGAGAAAGACACAGGTAGGAGTGTGAGAAAGACACAGGTAGGAGTGTGAGAAAGACACGGTATGTGAGGCCCAAAATTAAAAATTGATAGAAATGTGAGAAAGAAGCAGTTAAAACTGTGAGAAAGACACAGGTAAAACTTGAAAAAAAAAATGGTAAAAGTGGGGAAAAAGACATGGTAGGATTTTGGGGAAAGAAAAGGGTAGGAGTGTGGAAAGAATGTAGTAGGTGGAAAGACATGGTGTGTGTGAGAAGACCAGGTAAAAGTGTAAAAAAGACCTGTGGGATGTGAAAAAGACACTTTTTGGTAGGGTAAAAAAAGGAAAACAGATAGGAGTGTGAAAAAGCCCACTGGTAGGGGGGGGTTGAGAAAGACAATGTTTAATGGTTTTGAGAAAAGTTTTGGGTTGGGGGGAATTTGTGAGAAAAAAACTGGAAGGACTGTGGGGAAAAACCCCACTGGTTAGGAGTGTGAGAAACACGCGGTGGGGAAGTGTGAGAGAAAAATTTGGAAAGGAGTGTGGAAAAAAACCGGGGTAGTAGTGGGGAAAAAAACACAATGGGAAAATGTGGAAAAAAGACACTAGTGGGGAGTGTGAAAAAAAGGAAAACCGGTAAAAAAAAACACGTAGAAGTGGGGAAAAATTTTCCCGGTTTTGATTGAGGGAAAGAAAAGGGTTTAGGTTGTGGAGAAAAAACCCGGGTGGGAAAGGGTTGGGGAAAAAAACAGGTTTAAAAAGGTGTGAAAAAGGGAAAAACAATAAATGGTTGGAGGGGGGGAAATAGAAGGGAAAAGATTAGGGGAAAGACATGATAGGATTGAGGGGAAGGAAAAAACTCTTTGGACTGTAAAAAAAGACTTTTGGTAGGAATTTTTGGGAAAACCCATGAAAACAATTTTTGGGGGAAAGATAGGGGTTTTAAAGGGTGTGAGGGGGGACATTGGTACAAGTGTGACAAAATTTTCGGTACAATTGTAACAAAGTTTTGGGTTTAGGGGGTTTGAGAAAGGAAAATGGTAGGGGGGGGTGAAAAAGACACGGGTTTGAGTGTGAAAAAAAGACCCAAAAAAAGAGTGTGAGAAAAAAACACTTTAAAAAGGGTAGAGAAAAAAAAAATTGTAGGGTGTGAAAAGGGGGAAAATGGTGGTAGGGGGGGTGGGGGGAAAACAATTATAGGATGGGGGGAAAAGGACACGGATGGAGTGAAGGAAAGCCCAACGGGTTTAGGAGGGGGAAAAAAAAGATGGTTTGGGGTTTTGGAAAAAGACATTTTGATAATGGGGTAAAAAAGACACTGGGGGGAGTTTGTAAAAAGACAGGGTAAAAGTGGGAAAAAGCCCTTTTTAAAGGGGACAGGGGAAAAAACACTGATAGAGTGTGAGAAAGAAAATGGAAAATGAGCATAAGAAAGACACGGTACAAGCGTGAGAAAAAAAAGGGGCGGGAATTTATGAAAAACCCACATGGTAGGAATGTGGGGGAATGAACAGGTGGGGAAAGTGAAAAAAGCACTGGTGGGAGTGTGGGGAAAAGCACTGATGGGTAGTTTTTTAAAAAAAAAGATACGGTTTAGGATTGTGAGGAAGACATATTACAAGTGGGGAAAAAAGACTTTGGGTTAAAAGTGTGAAAAATTTGGGGGGAAATTGGTTAAGGAGTGTAAAAAAAGACACGGGAAAACCCAAGTGTAAAAAAAACCCTCGTTTAGAGAATGTTTAAAGATATTTTTAGGTGGTTTGGGGGTTTTTTTTGGGGGGGTGGGTGGTTTTTTCAAAAGGTTGGGTTTTTAGGATAAACATTGTGGGTTGTCCCGCGACTTCGCCGCGATACCACGCGGTCTTGCACTCTGTTGAGGCCTACCCCCCAAGATCCACTGCGACCACTATTGTGTCTGCTGAGGGGGAAATTGACACGGATAGGAGTATGGTGAGATGATAACGGTTTTTTAGAAGCTCTAGAAGTGTGAGAAGAAAGAAAGACCAGTGATGTAGTGTAGAAAGACACTGATTAGGAATGTGAGAAAAGACCTGAGAAGTGTTGAGGAGTATGGAGAATGATTAGTAGGATTGTGAGATAATGGTTAGAGGAGGTGTAAGGAAGGATGACCACAGACAGGAGTATGAGGAAAGGACACTGGTAGGATGTGAGAAAACACTGGTGGTTAGTGTGAGAAAGAAGAGGTATGGATGTGAGGGGGAAATCACTAATTGGAATGTGAAAAAAGACGCTGATAGTTTAGTTGTGAGAAAGGACATGTTTGGAGAGTGAGAGAGACACTACTGGTAGCAGAGTGTTAGTGTTAGATGGTTAGAGAGACAAAGGTAGGAGGAGAGTGGAAAAAGATACTGGTCCGGAATGTGAGAAAGATACTGGTGGAAGGAGTGTTGGGAAATACGATGATAAGAGTGTGGGAAAGACATGAAGTGGATTTAGGGATTGAGGGAAAAAAATGACACTGGTAGGAGTTGTGAGAAAGACACTGATGGTTAGTGTGTGAGGAAAGGACTCCGGTTGGAGCGTGAGGAGAGAACTAGTACAGTGTGAGAATGAGAAAGACGCATTGGCAGAAGTGTGGATAAAAGACAATGGTAGAGTTGTGAAAAAGGCATTGTTGTGAGTGTGAGAAAGACACAGGAAGGAATGTGAGAAAGACACAGGAAGGAGTGTGAGAAAGACACTGCAAGGAGTATAAGAAAGACACGGGTAGGAATGTGAGAAAAACAATGGTGGTAGGAGTGTGGGAAATACAGTGGTAGGAGTGTGGGAAAGACACTGGTAGGAGTGTGAGAAAGACTGGTAGGAGTTTCAAAAGACAATGATAGTAATATGAGAAAAACACTTGTAGTAGTGTGAGAAAGACACTGGTATGAGTGTAAGACAGACACAGGTAGGGGTGTGAGGAAGACACTGGTAGGATTGAGACAAAGACACTGGTAGAAGGTTCAGAAAGACACTGGTAGGATTGTGAGAAAGATGCTGATAGTAGTGTGAGAAAGACACTGGTAGAAGTGTGAGAAAGACACTGGTACGAAAGTGAGAAAGACACAAGTAGGAGTGTGAGAAAAACATTGGTAGGAATGTGACAAAGACTCATGTAGGAGTGTGAGAGACACTAGTAGGAGCGTAAGAAAGACATGTAGAAGTGTGAGGATGACTCTGGTAGGGGTGTGAGAAAGACACTGGTATGAGTGAGAGAAAGACACAGGTAGGATCATGCGAAAGACCCTGGGAAGAGTATGACAAAGACACTGGTAGGAGTGTGTGAAAGTAACAGGTAAGAGTGTGAGAAAGTGACTGGTAGGAGTGTGAGAAAGACACGATAGTAGTGTGAAAAAGACACTGTTAGTAGTGTGAGAAAGACACTGGTAAGGGTGCAGGAAAGACACTGGTAGGAGTGTTAGAAATACCCCAGAATGAGTGTAAGAAAGACGCGGTAGAAATGTGAAAAAACGCTGGACGGAGTGTGAGAAAGACACTGGTAGGAGTGTGAGAAAGACTCCGGTAAGAGTGTGAGAAAGACACTGGTACAAGAGTGAGAAAGACTTTGGCAGAAGTGTGAAAAAGACAATGATAGGAGTATGAAAAGACACTGTTATGAGTGTGAGAGAGACACAGGAAGGAGTGAGAGAATGACACGCTAGGAGTATAAGAAAGACTGGTAAGAATGTGAGAAAAACCATGATGGTAGGAGTGTAGGAAATACAATGGTAGGAGTGTGGGAAAGACATTGGTAGGAGTGAGTGAAGGACTTGGGTAGGATAGTGAGAAAGACTGGTATAAGTTTGAAAAGACAATGATAGTAGTATGAGAAAGACACTTGTAGTAGCGTGAGAAAGATACTGGTATGAATTTAAGAAAGACACAGGTAGTAGTTTCAGGAAGACAGTGGTAGGATTTAGACAAAGACAGTGGTAGAAGGGTGAGAAAGACACTGGCAGAATTGTGAGAAAGATACTGATAATAGTGTGAGAAAGACACTGGTAGGAGTGTGAGAAAGACACTGGTCCGAATGTTAGAAAGACACTAGTAGGAGTGTGAGAAAGACATTGGCAAGAGTGTGACAAAGACTCGTGTAGGAGTGTGAGAGACACTAGTAGGAGCGTGAGAAAGACGCGTAGAAGTGTGAGGATGACTCTGGTAGGAGTGTGAGAAAGACTCTGGCATGAGTTTGAGAAAAAAACAGGTAGGAGTGTAAGAAAGACCCTGGTAGGAGTATGACAAAAACATTGGTAGGAGTGTGTGAAAGGAACAGGTAGGAGTGTGAGAAAGTGACTGTTAGGAGTGTGAGAAAGACACTCGTGGGTGTGCAGGAAAGACACTGGTAGGAGTGTGAGAAATACACTGGAATGAGTGTGACAAAGACAGTAGGAATGTGTAAAAAAAAACTGGTAGGAGTGTGAGAAAGACACTGGTAGGAGTGTGAGAAAGACATTGGCAGGAGTGTGAGAAACAAAGTGGTAGAAGTATGAAACACAAACTGGTATGAGTGCGAGAAGTACATCGGTACTAGTGTGAGAAAAACTCAAGTAGGAATGTAAAAAAGACAATGGTAGGAGTGCGAGAAAAACACTACCAGCAGTGTGAAAAAGACACGTAGGAGAGAGAAAACAACACATGTTGGAGTGTGAGAAAGACACTGGAAGGATTGTCAGAAAGACGCAGATTTGAGAGTGAGAAAGACACCGGTAGGAGTGTGAGAAAGACACTGGTGGGGATTTGAGAAATATACTGGTCGAAGTGTGAGACAACCGGTAAGAGTATGAGAAACACACCGGCAGTAGTGTGATAAAAACTCAACCTGGAATGTGAAAAGACACAGGTAAAAGTGCAAGAAAAGCACTGGTAGGAGTGTGAAAAGGACACGTAGGAGTGGGAGAATCACCCAGGTAGGACTGTGCGAAAGACACTGGTAGGAGTGTGAGAAAGACCCAGGTAAAAAAGTGAGAAAGACACTAGTAAGAATATGAGAAAGACTCTGTTAAGAGTGTGTAAGAAATACACAGTTAGGAGTGTGGGGAAGACACTGGTACAAATATGAGAAACAGATTAGAAGGAGTGTGAGAAAGACAATGGGAGAAGTGTGAAAAGACACTGGAATGAGTGCGATAAACGCACGGGAAGGAGTGTCAGAAATACAATGGTAGGAGGAGTAGGAGAAAGACACTGGTAAGAGTGTGAGAAACCCACCGATAGTAGTGTAAAAAAGACACAGTTAGGATTATGAAAAAAGACACAAGTAAAAGTGTGAGAAAGACATTCGTAGAACTGTGAAAAAGACGATAGTATGAGTGTGAAAAAGACACTGGAACAAGTGTAAGAAAAACCTTCGTTAGAGAATGATAAAGATTTTGCTAGCAGTGTGAGAGACACTGCCATGAGTGTAAGAAACACAGAGGTAGGAGTATGAGAATGACACTAGTAGGAGTGTGAGAAAGACACTGGTGGTAGGAGTGCAGAAAAAACAATGGTAGGAATTTGGGAAAGACACTGATAGGAGTGAGAAAAAGACATTAGTAGGAGTGTGAGAGAAACAGGTAGGAGTGTGAGAAAGACAATGATAGTAGTGTGAGAAAGACACTGATAGGAGTGTAAGAAGGACACTGGAACAAGTGTGAGAGTATGAGAAAGACATTAGTAGGATTGTGAGAGACACTGGTAAAAGTGTAAGAAAGACACAGACAGGAGTATGAGAAAGACACTGGTAGGAGTGTGAGAAAGATCCTGGTAGGAGTGTGAGAAAGACACTGGTAGAAGTGTGAGATAGACAGAGGTATGGATGTGAGAAAATCACTAATAGGAATGTGAAGAAGACGCTGATATAAGTGTGACAAAGACACTGTTAGGAGAGTGAGAGAGACACTGGTAGCAGTGTGGGAAATACAGTGGTAGGAGTGTGGGGAAAGACACTGGTAGGAGTGAGTGAAAGACACTGGTAGGAGTGTGAGAAATACAGTGGTAGGAGTGTGGGGAAAGACACTGGTAGGAGTGAGTGAAAGACACTGGTAGGAGTGTGGGGAAAGACACTGGTAGGAGTGAGTGAAAGACACTGGTTGGAGTGTGGGAAATACAGTGGTAGGAGTGTGGGGAAGACACTGGTAGGAGTGAGTAAAAGACACTGGTAGGAGTGTGGGAAATACAGTGGTAGGAGTGTGGGGAAAGACACTGGTAGGAGTGAGTGAAAGACACTGGTAGAAGTGTGAGAAAGACAGAGGTATGGATGTGAGAAAATCACTAATAGGAATGTGAAAAAGACGCTGATATTAGTGTGAGAAAGACACTGTTAGGAGAGTGAGAGAGACACTGGTAGCAGTGTTAGAGAGACAAAGGTAGGAGAGTGGAAAAGATACTGGTCGGAATGTGAGAAAGATACTGGTGGAAGGAGTGTGGGAAATACGATGATAAGAGTGTGGGAAAGACACTGGTAGGATTGAGGGAATGACACTGGTAGGAGTGTGAGAAAGACACTGATGGTAGTGTGAGAAAGACTCCGGTAGGAGCGTGAGGAAGACACTAGTACAGTGTGAGAAAGACATTGGCAGAAGTGTGAAAAAGACAATGGTAGGAGTGTGAAAAAGACATTGTTGTGAGTGTGAGAAAGACACAGGAAGGAATGTGAGAAAGACACAGGAAGGAGTGTGAGAAAGACACTGCAAGGAGTATAAGAAAGACACGGGTAGGAATGTGAGAAAAACAATGGTGGTAGGAGTGTGGGAAATACAGTGGTAGGAGTGTGGGAAAGACACTGGTAGGAGTGTGAGAAAGACTGGTAGGAGTTTCAGAAAACAATGATAGTAGTATGAGAAAAACACTTGTAGTAGTGTGAGAAAGACACTGGTATGAGTGTAAGAAAGACACAGGTAGGAGTGTGAGAAAGACACTGGTAGGACTGAGACAGAGACACCGATAGAAGTTTGAGAAAGACACTGGTAGGATTGTGAGAAAGATACTGATAGTAACGTGAAAAAGACACTGCTAGTAGTGTGAGGAAGACACTGGTACGAAAGTGAGAAAGACACTAGTAGGAGTGTGAGAAAGACATTGGCAGAAGTGTGACAAAGACTCATGTAGGAGTGTTAGAGACTCTAGTAGGAGCATGAGAAAGACGCGTAGAAGTGTGAGGATGACTCTGGTAGGAGTGTGAGAAAGACACTGGTAGGAGTGTGTGAAAGGAACAGGTAAGAGTGTGAAAAGTGACTGGTAGGAGTGTGAGAAAGACGCGATAGTAGTGTGAAAAAGACACTGTTAGGAGTGTGAGAAAGACACGGGTAGGGGTGCAGGAAAAACACTGGTTGGAGTGAGAGAAATACCCCTGAATGAGTGAGAAAGACACGGTAGAAATGTGATAAAACGCTGGACGGAGTGTGAGAAAGACACTGGTAGGAGTGTGAGAAAGATACTAGTAGGAGTGTGAGAAACACACTGATGATAGTGTGAGAAAGACTCCGGTACGAGTGTGAGGAAGATACTGGTACAAGTGTGAGAAAGACATTGGCAGAAGTGTGAAAAAGACAATGGTAGGAGTACGAAAAGACACTGTTATGAGTATGAGAAAGACACAGGAAGGAGTGAAAGAAAGACACGCAAGGAGTATAAGAAAGACACTGGTAGGAATGTGAGAAAAACCATGATGGTAGGAGTGTAGGAAATACAATGGTAGGAGTGTGGGAAAGACATTGGTAGGAGTGAGTGAAAGACCCGGATAGGAGTGTGAGAAAAACTGGTATGAGTTTGAAAAGACTATGATAGTAGTATGAAAAAGACACTTGTATTAGTGTGAGAAAGACACTGGTATGAATTTAAGAAAGACACAGGTAGTAGGTAGAATTGTGAGAAAGATATTGGTAGTAGTGTAAGAAAGACACTGGTAGAAGTGTGAGAAAGACACTGGTACGAATGTGAGAAAGACACTACTAGGAGTGTGAGAAAGACATTGGTAGGAGTGTGACAAAGACCTATGTAGGAGTGTGAGAGACACTAGTAGGAGCGTGAGAAAGACACGTAGAAGTGTGAGGATGACCTGGTAGGAGTGTGAGAAAGACACTGGTATGAGCTTGAGAAAGAAACAGGTAGGAGTGTGAGAAAGACCCTGGTAGGAGTATGACAAAGACACTGGTAGGAGTGTGTGAAAGGAACAAGTAGGAGTGTCAGAAAGTGACTGGTAGAAGTGTGAGAAAGACACGATAGTAGTGTGAAAAAGCACTGTTAGGATTGTGAGAAAGACACTGGTAGGAGTGCACGAAAGACACTGGGAGGATTGTGAGAAATACACTGAAATGAGTGTGAGAAAGACACAGTAGGAATGTGAAAAAAACTGGTAGGAGTGTGAGAAAGACACTGGTAGGAGTGAGAAACACATCGGCAGAAGTGTGAGAAACACAGTGGTAGAAGTGTGAAACACAAACTGGTATGAGTACGAGAAGCATATCGGTAGTAGTGTGAGAAAAACTCAAGTAGGAATGTGAAAAAATCACTGGTAGGAGTGTGAGAAAACACTATTAGCAGTGTGAATAAGACACGTAGGAGAGTGAAAACAACACATGTTGGAGTGTGAGAAAGACACTGGGAGGACTGTCAGAAAGACACAAATTGGAGAGTGAGAAAGGCATCGGTAGGAGTGTGAGAAAGACACTGGTGGGGATTTGAGAAATATACTGGTAGAAGACAACTGGTAGGAGTATGAGAAACACACTGGCAGTAGTGTGAGAAAAACTCAACCTGGAATGTGAAAAAGACACTGGTAAATGTGTAGGAAAAGCACTGGTAGGAGTGTGAAAAGGACACGTAGGAGTGGGAGAATGACCCAGGTAGGACTGTGAGAAACACACTGGTAGGAGTGTGAAAAAGACCCAGGTAGGAAAGTGAGAAAGACACTGGTAAGAGTGTGAGAAAGACTCTGGTAAGAGTGTGTAAGAAATACACAGGTAGGAGTGTGAGGAAGACACTGGTACAAATGTGAGAAACAGATTAGAAGGAGTGTGACAAAGACAACGGTAGGAGTGTGAAAAGACACTGGAATGAGTGCGATAAACACTCGGGAAGGAGTGTCAGAAATACAATGATAGGAGGAGTAGGAGAAAGACACTGGTAGGAGTGTGAGAAAGACGCTGGTGGTAGGAGTGTAGGAAATATAATGGTAGGTGTGTGGGGAAAAACACTGGAAGGAGTAAGAGAAAGACACTGGTAGGAGTGTGAGAAAGACTTGTAAGAATTTGAGAAAGACAATGATAGTAGTATGAGAAGGACACTGGTAGGTGTGCGAGAAAGACACTCGTATCAGTGAATGAGACACAGGTAGGAGTGTGAGAATGACACTGGTAGGATTGAGAGAAAGACACTGATAGGAGTATGAGAAAGACACTGGTATGAGTGTGAGAAAGACACAGGTAGGAGTGTGAGAAAGACCCTGGTTGGAGTGCGAGAAAGACATTGGTACAACCGTGAAAAGGCACTGGTACGAGTGTGAGAAAGACACTGGTAGGAATGTGAGAAAGACATTGGCAGGAGTGTGAGAGACACTAGTAGGAGCGTAAAATGACGTAAATATGTGAAAATGACTCTAGTAGGAGTGTGAGAAAGACACAAGTAGGAGTATGACAAAGACAATGGTAGGAGTGTGAAAAAGAAATTGGTGGGAGTGTGAGAAAGTCACTGCTAGGATTGTGAGAAAGACACTGAGAGTAAAGTGAAAAAAAAATCTGTTAGAAGTGTGAGAATGACACTCGTAGGGGTGCGGGAAAGACACTGGTAGGAGTGTGAGAAACACACTAGAATGAATATGAGAAAGATACGGTAGAAATGTGAGAAAAACACCGGTAGGAGTGTGAGAAAGACAGTGGTAGGGGTGTGAGAGAGACACTGGTAGGAGTGTGAGAAAGACACTGGTAGAAGTGTGAGACAGAAACTGGTAGGAGTGTGAGAAACACACCGGTAGTAATGTGAGAAAAACTCAAGTAGGAATGTGAAAGAGTCATTGGTAGAAGTGTGAAAGAAGCACGTCAGAGAGTGAAAATGACACAGGTAGGAGTGTGAGAAAGACACTGGAAGGATTGTCAGAAAGACTCAAGTAGAAGTGTGAGAAAGACACTGGAAGAAGTGTGAGAAACACACTGGTAGAAGTGTGAGACACAAACGGGTAGGAGTGTGAGAAACACCGGTAGTAGTGTGAGAAAAACTCAAATAGGAATGTGAAAAAGACACGGGTAGGTGTGTGAGAAAAACACTGTTAGGAGTGTGAAAAAGACACGTGCGGGAGTGAAAATGACCCAGGTAGGAGTGTAAGAAAGACACTGGAAGGATTATCAGAGAGAAACTATTAGAAGTGTGAGAAAGACACTGGTAGGAGTGTGAGAAAGATACTGGTAGAGTGTGAGAAACATACAGGTAGAAGTGTGAGACACAAACTGATCGGAGTGTGAGAAACACAACAGTAGTAGTGTGAGAAAAACAAAACAAGGAATGTAAAAAAGACACAGGTAGAAGAGTGAGAAAAGCACTGGTAGGAGTGTGAAAAAGACATGTAGGAGTGTGAGAATGACCCAGATATGACTGTGAGAAAGACTCTGGTAGGACTGTGAGAAAGACTGGTAGGAGTTTGAAAAGACAATGATAGTAGTATGAGAAAGACACGTGTAGTAGTGTGAGAAAGACACTGGTATGAGTTTAAGAAAGACACAGGTAGGAACATGAGAAAGACACTGGTAGGATTAAGACAAAGACACTGGTAGAAGGGTGAGATAGACTCTGGTAGGATTGTGAGAAAGATACTGATAGTAGTGTGAGAAAGACACCGGTAGGAATGTGAGAAACACACCGATAGTAGTGTGAGAAAAAAGTAGGAATGTGAAAAAGACACTGGTAGAAGTGTGAGGAAAACACTGGTAGGAGTGTGAAAGACACTAGTAGAAGTATGAGAATATTCCCAAACCTGCTCCGTCCTATGTGGTTGTGGTGTAGAATATATCCGAACCTACTCCGTCCTGTGTGGTTGTGGTGGAGAATATATCCGAACCTACTCCGTCCTGTGTGGTTGTGGTGGAGAATACATCCGAACCTACTCCGTCCTGTGTGGTTGTGGTGTAGAATGCACCCCAACCTACTCTATCCTGTGTTGTTGTGGTGGAGAATATACCCCGACCTACTCCGTCCTGTGTGGTTGTGGTGAATATTTTTTTTTTTTTTTTTTTTTTTATACTTTGTCGCTGTCTCCCGCGTTTGCGAGGTAGCGCAAGGAAACAGACGAAAGAAATGGCCCAACCCCCCCCCCCCCCCCCCATACACATGTACATACACACGTCCACACACGCAAATATACATACCTACACAGCTTTCCATGGTTTACCCCGGACGCTTCACATGCCTTGGTTCAATCCACTGATAGCACGTCAACCCCTGTATACCACATCACTCCAATTCGCTCTATTTCTTGCCCTCCTTTCACCCTCCTGCATGTTCAGGCCCCGATCACACAAAATCCTTTTCACTCCATCTTTCCACCTCCAATTTGGTCTCCCTCTTCTCCTCGTTCCCTCCACCTCCGACACATATATCCTCTTGGTCAATCTTTCCTCACTCATTCTCTCCATGTGCCCAAACCATTTCAAAACACCCTCTTCTGCTCTCTCAACCACGCTCTTTTTATTTCCACACATCTCTCTTACCCTTACGTTACTTACTCGATCAAACCACCTCACACCACACATTGTCCCCAAGCATCTCATTTCCAGCACATCCATCCTCCTGCGCACAACTCTATCCATAGCCCACGCCTCGCAACCATACAACATTGTTGGAACCACTATTCCTTCAAACATACCCATTTTTGCTTTCCGGGATAATGTTCTCGACTTCCACACATTTTTCAAGGCTCCCAAAATTTTCGCCCCCTCCCCCACCCTATGATCCACTTCCGCTTCCATGGTTCCATCCGCTGACAGATCCACTCCCAGATATCTAAAACACTTCACTTCCTCCAGTTTTTCTCCATTCAAACTCACCTCCCAATTGACTTGACCCTCAACCCTACTGTACCTAATAACCTTGCTCTTATTCACATTTACTCTTAACTTTCTTCTTCCACACACTTTACCAAACTCCGTCACCAGCTTCTGCAGTTTCTCACATGAATCCGCCACCAGCGCTGTATCATCAGCGAACAACAACTGACTCACTTCCCAAGCTCTCTCATCCCCAACAGACTTCATACTTGCCCCTCTTTCCAAAACTCTTGCATTTACCTCCCTAACAACCCCATCCATAAACAAATTAAACAACCATGGAGACATCACACACCCCTGCCGCAAACCTACATTCACTGAGAACCAATCACTTTCCTCTCTTCCTACACGTACACATGCCTTACATCCTCGATAAAAACTTTTCACTGCTTCTAACAACTTGCCTCCCACACCATATATTCTTAATACCTTCCACAGAGCATCTCTATCAACTCTATCATATGCCTTCTCCAGATCCATAAATGCTACATACAAATCCATTTGCTTTTCTAAGTATTTCTCACATACATTCTTCAAAGCAAACACCTGATCCACACATCCTCTACCACTTCTGAAAGCACACTGCTCTTCCCCAATCTGATGCTCTGTACATGCCTTCACCCTCTCAATCAGTACCCTCCCATATAATTTACCAGGAATACTCAACAAACTTATACCTCTGTAATTTGAGCACTCACTCTTATCCCCTTTGCCTTTGTACAATGGCACTATGCACGCATTCCGCCAATCCTCAGGCACCTCACCATGAGTCATACATACATTAAATAACCTTACCAACCAGTCAACAATACAGTCACCCCCTTTTTTAATAAATTCCACTGCAATACCATCCAAACCTGCTGCCTTGCCGGCTTTCATCTTCCGCAAAGCTTTTACTACCTCTTCTCTGTTTACCAAATCATTTTCCCTAACCCTCTCACTTTGCACACCACCTCGACCCAAACACCCTATATCTGCCACTCTGTCATCAGACACATTCAACAAACCTTCAAAATACTCATTCCATCTCCTTCTCACATCACCACTACTTGTTATCACCTCCCCATTTACGCCCTTCACTGAAGTTCCCATTTGCTCCCTTGTCTTACGCACCCTATTTACCTCCTTCCAGAACATCTTTTTATTCTCCCTAAAATTTACTGATAGTCTCTCACCCCAACTCTCATTTGCCCTTTTTTTCACCTCTTGCACCTTTCTCTTGACCTCCTGTCTCTTTCTTTTATACTTCTCCCACTCAATTGCATTTTTTCCCTGCAAAAATCGTCCAAATGCCTCTCTCTTCTCTTTCACTAATACTCTTACTTCTTCATCCCACCACTCACTACCCTTTCTAAACAGCCCACCTCCCACTCTTCTCGTGCCACAAGCATCTTTTGCGCAATCCATCACTGATTCCCTAAATACATCCCATTCCTCCCCCACTCCCCTTACTTCCATTGTTCTCACCTTTTTCCATTCTGTACACAGTCTCTCCAGATACTTCTTCACACAGGTCTCCTTCCCAAGCTCACTTACTCTCACCACCTTCTTCACCCCAACATTCACTCTTCTTTTCTGAAAACCCATACTAATCTTCACCTTAGCCTCCACAAGATAATGATCAGACATCCCTCCAGTTGCACCTCTCAGCACATTGACATCCAAAAGTCTCTCTTTCGCACGCCTGTCAATTAACACGTAATCCAATAACGCTCTCTGGCCATCTCTCCTACTTACATAAGTATACTTATGTATATCTCGCTTTTTAAACCAGGTATTCCCAATCATCAGTCCTTTTTCAGCACATAAATCTACAAGCTCTTCACCATATCCATTTACAACACTGAACACCCCATGCATACCAATTATTCCCTCAACTGCCACATTACTCACCTTTGCATTCAAATCACCCATCACTATAACCCGGTCTCGTGCATCAAAACCGCTAACACACTCATTCAGCTGCTCCCAAAACACTTGCCTCTCATGATCTTTCTTCTCATGCCCAGGTGCATATGCACCAATAATCACCCACCTCTCTCCATCAACTTTGAATTTTACCCATATTAATCGAGAATTTACTTTCTTACATTCTATCACATACTCCCACAACTCCTGTTTCAGGAGTATTGCTACTCCTTCCCTTGCTCTTGTCCTCTCACTAACCCCTGACTTCACTCCCCAGACATTTCCAAACCACTCTTCCCCTTTACCCTTGAGCTTCGTTTCACTCAGAGCCAAAACATCCAGGTTCCTTTCCTCAAACATACTACCTATCTCTCCTTTTTTCACATCTTGGTTACATCCACACACATTTAGGCAACCCACTCTGAGCCTTCGAGGAGGATGAGCACTCCCCGCGTGACTCCTTCTTCTGTTTCCCATTTTAGAAAGTTAATAAAGTTAATATTTGAAACTTAAACAATAATGTTACCTCTTTCATGTCTTATTAGTATTGGTTAATAAGGAAACCACATATTTTGATGCTGCCCCCTGTGTTATGTACACATTCACGGTAACACTGAGTGTGGATAGTTTTATTATGGTGAATGGCAGAACTTCTCACAGGAAACCTGCACAGTGGCCGTGTGGGGAAGATCTGACCTGTGTGATAATCTGACGCTTTGATCGATGGTGTCAGTGTGGTCTTATATATCTGCTGGACTATTTTGTATCCCTGTCTGCCAACAAGAACAACAACGAATAAAATGAGCTGGAGCCGTAGGTCATAACGCAAAAACTGATTCCTGGAAAAGGTGCAGGAGGGAGGAAGCGACGCACACAGCAGGATGAAAACGGTTAGAGATGAAGGTGTGTGTGGCTGGCATGTGATGATGACGGATAACATATAGTTACTATAGGACGGAGTGGATCACACTGCATGCTAAAGATGATCATGTAGAAGGTACTTATCTTCTGCTGTGGGAAGAGATGTAGGAAAAGTTGGTACAGCAAAGATATGTGACTTTTGTTGGTGCAGTTATTACCATATGAAGGAGAGTGATAGGAGGAGCGGGACGTGGATGACGATGGTGTACATTTTCCAGTCTGCCACGGCCCAAGCCAACCAAGGCAACACACAGTTGGTCCCTATGTAGAACACAGATGGTAAGTTGGACACCAGCGTCCTATACTTTGGCCCCACGTACTCCAGCACTGTAAAGAACATCACTTGACGTGGTTAGAGAGTACATCACTTGACGTGGTTAGAGATTACATCACTTGACGTGGTTAGAGAGTACATCACTTGACGTGGTTAGAGAGTACATCACTTGACGTGGTTAGAGAGTACATCACTTGACGTGGTTAGAAAGTACATCACTTGACGTGGTTAGAGAGTACATCACTTGACCTGATTGTTGGGTACATAACTTGACAAGGTTAGGAAGTAAATCACTTGATATGACTGAGGAGTACATCTCTTGACATGACTGGAGAGGACATGATTTGATAATGTTAGTGACATGGTAAAAGGAGTACACTACATGACATGACTGGGAATGCACCACTTGAAAATACTAGGGAGACAATCACATAGGAAGTACATCATGTAATATGGTTGGAGAGAACCTAACCTGAGGACATCACCTGGCAAATCTTAGAAGAATATACTATGGCAATGTTGGGGACAACATGACTCGGTAATGTTGGGTAGAACATAACTTGTCATAGTACGGGAGGATATCACTTGACGTGGTGCGAGGGTAACGTACGTCCCATAACTTGCAGGAGGGAGTACTCAATATACTGGCCTTCCCAGTCTCCCTGACACACCCTACCCTGTTGTCACCCACTCGTTTCTGGCCAGTGATATGGCTGTGTTTACACGTCTATAATTGCATCTGGTCGGATAATAAAAGTCATTATTGCTAACATTAATAATAATTGTGCTAACCATATTTGCAGCTGAAAAAATTAACCGTTCACGTTACCTATGTTCCATACTGCGTTACCAGCTCAGATACCATAACCATAATTCATACGTGCCCGCAAACTCATGTGGCCAAGCGCACAATAAGAGATATGAAGAATAGAACACAACAACTGACTTGGAGTGAGCTCTTCATTTTGCATGTAGAGTGAAGCACATCGCCTTGCACTGGACAAAGGGGTACATGAAGCAAGGGGATACACTGGGCAAGGAGGTACTTGAAACAAGGGGGGTACACTGGGCAAGTGGACAAATAGAGCAAAGGGGTAAACTAAACAAGGTGGTACACTGGGCAAGAGGGTACAATGGGGAAGGTGGCACATAAAGCAAGGTGGTGCACTGGAAGGACAGATCACACTACACTCCGTGATAAATAGGACAGATCACACCACACTCCACGATAGATAAAGGGACTTATCACACCACACTCCATGATAAATAGGACAGATCACACTACACTCCATGATAAATAGAAGGACAGATCACACCACACTCCACGATAAAGAGAAGGACAGATCACACCACACTCCACGATAAATAAAGGGACTTATCACACCACACTCCATGATAAATAGGACTGATCACACCACACTCCATGATAAATAAAGGGACTGATCACACCACACTCCATGATAAATAGAAGGACAGATCACACCACACTCCATGATAAATAGGACAGATCACACCACACTCCACGATAAATAGAAGGACAGATCACACCACACTCCATGATAAATAAAGGGACTGATCACACCACACTCCATGATAAATAGAAGGACAGATCACACCACACTCCATGATAAATAAAGGGACTGATCACACCACACTCCATGATAAATAGAAGGACAGATCACACCACACTCCACGATAAATAAAGGGACTGATCACACCACACTCCATGATAAATAGAAGGACAGATCACACCACACTCCATGATAAATAAAGGGACTGATCACACCACACTCCATGATAAATATAAGGACAGATCACACCACACTCCACGATAAATAAAGGGACTGATCACACCACACTCCATGATAAATAGAAGGACTGATCACACCACACTCCATGATAAATAGGACAGATCACACCAGACTCCACGATAAATAGAAGGACTGATCACACAACATTCCATGGTAGGGACACGGGAGGAACATACCACAACCACGACAAAGGTTGGGTTGGATCACATCACTCTTCACAATTAAGGCAAGGAGGGATCACACCACACTTTACGATAGAGGCGGGGACTGATCACACAACATTCCATGGTAAGGGCACGGGAGAAACATACCACAACCATAACAAAGGTTGTGGTAGATCAAATCACTCTTCACAATTGAGGCAAGGAGGGATAAAACCACACTTTTCGATAGAGGTAAGGAAGGATCACACCACACTTCACGAGAGAGGTAGGGAGGGATCATTCAACACTCCAAGATAGAGGCACGGACAGATCACACCACACTTCACGATAGAGGCAAGGACTGATCACACCACACTTCACGATAGAGGCACGGACTGATCACACCACACTTCACGATAGAGGCAAGGACTGATCACATCACACTTCACGATAGAGGCAGGGATGGATCACACCACACTTCACGATAGAGGCAAGGACTGAACACACAACACTCCAAGATAGAGGCAGGGACGGATCACACCACCACTTCACGATAGAGGCAGGGACTGATCACACCACACTTCACGATAGAGGCAGGGACTGATCACACCACACTTCACGATAGAGGCAAGGACTGAACACACAACACTTCACGATAGAGGCAGGGACGGATCACACCACACTTCATAATAGAGGCAGGGACTGATCACACCACACTTCACGATAGAGGCAGGGACTGATCACACCACACTTCACGATAGAGGCAGGGACTGATCACACCACACTTCACGATAGAGGCAGGGACGGATCACACCACACTTCACGATAGAGGCAGGGACGGATCACACAACACTTCACGATACGAGGCAGGACGGATCACACCACACTTTCACCGATAGAGGCAGGGATGATCACACCACACTCACGATAAGAGGCAGGGATCTGGATCACACCACACTTCACTATAGAGGCCAGGGATGGATCACACCACACTTCACGATAAGGCAGGGATGGATCACACCACACTTCACGATAGAGCAAGGACTTGATCACACCACACTTCACGATAGAGGCAGGGACGATCACACCACACTTCACGATAGAGGCAGGGGACGGATCACACCACACTTCACGAGAGGGCAGGGACGGATCACACCACACTTCATAATAGAGGCAGGGACTGATCACTCAACACTTCACGATAGAGGCAGGGATCTGATCACACCACACTTCACGATAGAGGCAGGGACTGATCACACCACACTTCACGATAGAGGTCAGGGGACGGGATCACACAACACTTCACGATAGAGGCAGGGATGGATCACACCACACTTCACGATAGAGGCAGGGATGGATCACACCACACTTCACGATAGAGGCAGGGACTGATCACACCACACTTCACGATAGAGGCAGGGATGGATCACACCACACTTCACGATAGAGGCAGGGACGGATCACACCACACTTCACGATAGAGGCAGGGACGGATCACACCACACTTCACGATAGAGGCAGGGATGGATCACACCACACTTCACGATAGAGGCAGGGACGGATCACACAACACTTCACGATAGAGGCAGGGACGGATCACACCACACAACACGATAGAGGAAGTGGTGGCCCACAATACATCAGACGATAGAGACAGGGGTGGATCGCACCACACTCCACGATAGAGGGAGGAACGGATCACACCACACTCCAATTAAGAGGCAGGGATGGATCACACCACACAACACGATATAGGCAAGGGTGGATCACACCACACCTCATGATAGAGGTAGGGTCGGATCACAACTAGACTCCAAGAAAGATCACAACACACCTCAGGATATAGGTAGGGACTGATCACACCAGACTCCACGATAAATAGGACTGATCACACAGCACTCAAACGATGAATGGAAAGAGAGATCACACCATACTCCACGATAAATAGAAGGACTGATCACCATACACTATACGAAAAATAGGACAGATCACACCACACTACACAATGAATAGAAAGACTGATCACACTACACTCCAGAATTAGTGGAAAAATTGATCACACAACATTCCATGGTAGGGGCACGGGAGAAATATACCACAACCATGACAAAGGTTGGGGTGGATCATATTACTCTTCACAATTGAGGCAAGGAGGGATCACACTACACTTTACGATAGAGGCAGGGACTGATCACACAACACTTCACGACAGAGGCAGGCACTGATCACACCACACTTCACGATAGAGGCGGGGACTGATCACACAACACTTCACGATAGAGGCGGGGACTGATCACACCACACTTCACGATAGAGGCAGGGACTGATCACACAACACTTCACGATAGAGACAGGGACTGACCACACCACACTTCACGATAGAGGCAGGGACTGATCACACAACACTTCACGATAGAGGCAGGGACTGATCACACCACACTTCACGATAGAGGCAGGGACTGATCACACAACACTTCACGATAGAGGCAGGGACTGATCACACCACACTTCACGATAGAGGCAGGGACTGATCACACAACACTTCACGATAGAGACAGGGACTGACCACACCACACTTCACGATAGAGGCAGGGACTGATCACACAACACTTCACGATAGAGGCAGGGACTGATCACACCACACTTCACGATAGAGGCGGGGACTGATCACACAACACTTCACGACAGAGGCAGGGACGGATCACACCACACTTCACGATAGAGGCAGGGACTGATCATCACACAACACAGGACCGTTATATTGATCAACACACAACACAATACCTTTATGATGATCATCAAACAACATAATTACGTTATAATGACCATCACGCAACACTATACCGTTACAATAATCATCGCACAACACAATACACACAATACCTTCATAATGATCAAACAACACAGTACCGTTATAATGATCATCACACAATACAAAAATGTTATAATGACCAACACAAAACACAATACCGTTATAATGATCATTACACAACAGAGTACGGTTATAATATTTACTACACAACACAATACCCTCATGATGATCATGACACAATACAATGCTGTTATAATGACCATCACACAACACAATACCGTTATATTGATCATCACACAACACTACCTTTATAATGATCATCACACAACACAATACCGTTATACTGATCATCAAACAAGACAATTACGTTATAATGACCATCATGCAACACAATACCGTTATAATGATCTTTACACAACAGAGTACTGTTATAATATTTACTACACAACGCAATACCGTTATGATGATCATGACACAATACAATACTGTTATAATGATCATCACACAACACAATACCGTTATATTGATCATCACACAACACTACATTTATAATGATCATCACACAAGACAATACCGTTATAATGATCATCAAACAACACAATACCGTTATAATGACCATCATAAAACACAATGCTGTTATAATGAACACCACACAACACAATCCCGTCATAATTATCATCACACAACACAGTACCATCATACTGATCATCACACAACACAATACCGTTATGATGATCATCAAACAACATAATTACGTTATAATGACCATCATGCAACACTATACCGTTACAATAATCATCACACAACACAATACACACAATACCATCATAATGATAATCAAACAACACAGTACCGTTATAATGATCATCACACAATACAACATCGTTATAATGACCAACACAAAACACAATACCGTTATAATGATCATTACACAGCAGAGTACGGTTATAATATTTACTACACAACACAATACCTTCATGATGATCATGACACAATACAATGCTGTTATAATGACCATCACACAACACAATACCGTTATACTGATCATCACACAACACTATAATGATCATCACACAACGCAATACCTTTATAATGGTCATTACACAACAGAGTACGATTATAATATTTACTACACAACAGAATATCTTCATGATGATCATGACAAAAAGCAATACTGTTATAATGACCATCACACAACACAATACCGTTATATTGATCATCAAACAACACTACCTTAAAAAGGATCATCACACAACACAGTACAATTAAAATGATCATCACACAAAATAATAAGGTTATGATCATCGCACGACACAATACCATATAATGATCATAAATCAGCACAGTACCGTTATAATGATCATCGCACAACACAATACCGTTTTAATAATCATCACACAACACAAAACAGTTATAATGATCATCACACAACGCAATATCGTTATAATGATCAACACACACCAAAATACGGTTATAATGATCATCAAATAACACAATACCGTTATAATGAACATCACTCAACACTACCGTTACAATGATCATCATAAAACACAATACTGTTATAATGATCTTCACACAACACAATACCGTGATAATGATCATCACACAACACAATACCGTTATAAAAATCATCACAACACAATACCGTTATAATGATCATCAAACAATACAATATCGTTATAATGACCATCCCACAACACAATACCATTAAAATGATCATCACGCAACAATACAGTTATAATTCCCCTCACCTCCCCTCACCTACTGCCGGTATAGTGGACACCCCCCCCCCCCCATCCTTCAGGCACTGGAAAACCCTCCTCCACCTGCTTCCGACACAGGGACCCCCCTCCCCCTGCTTCCGACACAGGGACCCCCCTCCCCCTGCTTCCGACACAGGGACCCCCCCTCCCCCTGCTTCCGACACAGGGACCCCCCTCCACCTGCTTCCGACACAGGGACCCCCCTCCACCTGCTTCCGACACAGGGACCCCCCTCCACCTGCTTCCGACACAGGGACCCCCCTCCACCTGCTTCCGACACAGGGACCCCCCTCCACCTGCTTCCGACACAGGGACCCCCCCTCCCCCTGCTTCCGACACAGGGACCCCCTCCCCTGCTTCCGACACAGGGACCCCCCTCCCCTGCTTCCGACACAGGGACCCCCCTCCCCTGCTTCCGACACAGGGACCCCCCCTCCCCCTGCTTCCGACACAGGGACCCCCCTCCCCCTGCTTCCGACACAGGGACCCCCCTCCCCTGCTTCCGACACAGGGACCCCCCTCCCCCTGCTTCCGACACAGGGACCCCCCCTCCCCCTGCTTCCGACACAGGGACCCCCCTCCCCCTGCTTCCGACACAGGGACCCCCTCCCCTGCTTCCGACACAGGGACCCCCCTCCCCCTGCTTCCGACACAGGGACCCCCCTCCCCTGCTTCCGACACAGGGACCCCCCCTCCCCCTGCTTCCGACACAGGGACCCCCCTCCCCCTGCTTCCGACACAGGGACCCCCCTCCCCCTGCTTCCGACACAGGGACCCCCCTCCCCTGCTTCCGACACAGGGACCCCCCTCCCCCTGCTTCCGACACAGGACCCCCCTCCCCCTGCTTCCGACACAGGGACCCCCCTCCCCCTGCTTCCGACACAGGGACCCCCCTCCCCCTGCTTCCGACACAGAGATCCCCCTCCCCCTCCTTCCGACACAGGGACCCCCCTCCCCCTGCTTCCGACACAGAGACCCCCCTCCCCCTGCTTCCGACACAGGGGCCCCCCTCCCCCTCCTTCCGACACAGGACCCCCCTCCCCCTCCTTCCGACACAGGGACCCCCCTCCCCCTGCTTCCGACACAGGGACCCCCCTCCCCTCCTTCCGACACAGAGACCCCCCTCCCCCTCCTTCCGACACAGGGACCCCCCTCCCCCTCCTTCCGACACAGGGACCCCCCTCCCCCTCCTTCCGACACAGGGACCCCCCTCCCCCTGCTTCCGACACAGGGACCCCCCTCCCCCTGCTCCCAGAACCTCATACCCACACATCAAGACCCACCGCCACCTGACCAACCCCACCACAGTGGAGCATATGGTCTATACATCTGATGATGATAAATGATAAAGATAACTAAACAGGAAATTTCAGCATTCCTCAAAGAGGTTCACGTCCTCTTAACACCTCAGTTTGGTTACCATTAAGCAGTTGTTGTCTGGTCACTCAGTTCTACAGACTACGATGTAAACAGACCAAGTGTCACTGTTGCCACTGCGATGTAAACAGACAAGTGTCACTGTTGCCACTGCGATGTAAACAGACAAGTGTCACTGTTGCCACTGCGATGTAAACAGACCAAGTGTCACTGTTGCCACTGCGATGTAAACAGACCAAGTGTCACTGTTGCCACTGCGATGTAAACAGACAAGTGTCACTGTTGCCACTGCGATGTAAACAGACAAGTGTCACTGTTGCCACTGCGATGTAAACAGACAAGCGTCACTGTTGCCAGTGCGATGTAAACAGACAAGTGTCACTGTTGCCACTGCGATGTAAACTGACAAGTGTCACTGTTGCCACTGCGATGTAAACAGACAAGTGTCACTGTTGCCACTGCGATGTAAACAGACAAGCGTCACTGTTGCCAGTGCGATGTAAACAGACAAGTGTCACTGTTGCCACTGCGATGTAAACAGACGAGTGTCACTGTTGCCACTGCGATGTAAACAGACAAGTGTCACTGTTGCCACTGCGATGTAAACAGACAAGCGTCACTGTTGCCAGTGCGATGTAAACAGACAAGTGTCACTGTTGCCACTGCGATGTAAACAGACAAGTGTCACTGTTGCCACTGCGATGTAAACTGACAAGTGTCACTGTTGCCAATACGATGTAAACAAACAAGTGACACTGTTGCCACTACGAAGTAAACAGACAAGTGTCACTGTTGACTCACCTCATAAAACACGTCAACCTGTGTACATCATGTGGATGTGTGAGTAACTCAAATCAAATGTGGTAAGATGTTCATTACATGAAGGAAAATGGGGTGGAGTCCCGTGATATGCAAGATGTTGTATACATCAGGTGACATGGAGTGGGGGGGGGGGGGTGCATCATGTGAAGGGTGAACATGACATGATAATATATAGAGGAAAAAAAATCACATTGCAATATGTGAAGGTTACGCATCACATTAAAGTATGTGAAGGGTGCACATCACACGACTGTATGTGAAAAGTGCACATCCTATGAAAAGAGGAAAGGTGTACATACCTTCCTTCTTGATATGATATACATCATGTGATGTGAGTTGGAAGCACACCATGTGACACACGATGTACATCACTTGGTATAGCACAGGAGTCAACACTTAACATGGGAAGGGTTAGATGCACACCATGTGAGACACACGATGTATCATCTTACACCAGGTGTACACCATGTGGCAAGAAAAATATGTGATTAATATGTGTATCGAATGATATGATGTACATCAGATGTTGTAATGTACATACTAAGGATGCATTATGTCTTACTCGTACATAGAGAGAATATATCATGTCGTCAGTACTTTCTCTGAAAGTCCCATGTTATGAGTACCTGCTGAGAATGTCCCATGTTATGAGTACCTGCTGAGAATGTCCCATGTTATGAGTACCTGCTGAGAATGTCCCATGTTATGAGTACCTGCTGAGAATGTCCCATGTTATGAGTACCTGCTGAGAATGTCCCATGTTATGAGTACCTGCTGAGAATGTCCCATGTTATGAGTACCTGCTGAGAATGTCCCATGTTATGAGTACCTGCTGAGAATGTCCCATGTTATGGATACGTGCTGAGGATGTTTCATGTGTTCCGGGTTCTTACTGAGAATACGTCATGAGTTACCAAGAATGGAATACACTCATAATGCATCATGTGTTACTGGTACATACTGGGAATGTATCATGTGTTGCCGGGACTTATTGATAATGTATCATGTGTTACTTGTACTTACTCAGAATGTATCATGTGTTACTAGTATATACTGAGAATGTATCATGTGTTATTGGTACTTACTGATAATGTATCACGTGTTACCGGTACTTACAGATAACATATCATGTGTTACTGGTACTTCCAGATAATGTATCATGTTACCGGTACTTACTGAGAGTGTATCATGTGTTACTGGTACTTACTGAGATAGTTTCATGTTTACTGGTGCTTTAGGAGAATGTATCATGAGTTACTGGTATTTACTGAGAATGTATCATGTGTTATTGGTATTTCCTGAGAATGTATCATGTGTTTTTGGTAGTTACTGATAATGTATCACGTGTTACCGGTACTTACAGATAACATATCATGTGTTACTATTACTTACTGAGAATGTATAATATGTTACTGGTACTTCCAGATAATGTATCATGTGTTACCGGCATACACTGAGAATGTATCATGTGTTACTGGCACTTACTAAGAAAGTATCATGTTTACTGGTGCTTTGGGAGAATATATCATGAGTTACGGGTACTTACTTAAAATGTATCATGTGTAATTGGCACTTAGTGATAATCTGTCATTTGTTACTGGTCCTTCCTGGGAATGTATCATGTATTACCGGTACTTCCTGAAAATGTATCATGTGTTACTGGTACCTACAGACATTGTATAATGTAATAAAGGTTCTTACTGAGAATGTATCGTGTGTTACGTGTACTAAGAGAATGTGTTACTAGTACTTACTGATAATGTATCTTGTGTTACTGGTACTTACTGAAAATGTATCTTGTGTTACTGGTAATTTACTGATAATGTATCTTGTGTTACTGGTAATTTACTGATAATGTATCTTGTGTTACTGGTAATTTACTGATAATGTACCATGTGTTACTGGTACTTATTAATAATGTATCTTGTGTTACTGGTACTTACTGATAATGTATCATGTGTTACTTGTACTTACTGATAATGTATCATGTGTTACTGGGACTTACTTATAATGAGTCACGTGATGCCGGTACATACTGAGAATGTATCATGCAATACCCGTAAAACTGATAATGCAACACGCTGTTAAGGGTACTTACTAAGAATGTTTTACTGGTAGTTACTGATAATGTATCATATGTTACTGATACTTACTGAAACTGTATCATGCTTTACCGGTACTTACCGAGAATGTATCATGCGTTACCGGTACCTAGTATGAACGTATCATGTGTTACTGGTCCTTACTGAAAATGTGTCTTGTCATACCGGTACTTACTGAGAATGTATTATGTACTACTGGTACTTACTAAAAATGTATCATGTGTTATTCGTATCTATTCAGAATGTATTATGTATTACCGGTACATAATGAAAATGTATCGTGTGTTACCAGTACTTACTAAGAAAGTATCATATGTTACTGGTATTTACTGATAACGTATGGCACATACTGAAAATGTAGCATGTGTTACTGGTACTTACTGAAAATGTATCATGTCTTACTGGCACATAATTAGAATGTATCATGTCTTACTGGCACATAATCAGAATGTATCATGTGTTACCGGTACTTAATGAGAATGTACCATGTGTTACTGGTACTCACTGATAATGTATTATGGTTACTGGTGCTTAATGAGAATTTATCATATGTTACCGGTACTTCCTAGAAAGGCATCATGTGTTACTGGGACTTTCTCATAATGTATCATGTGTTACTGGTAGTTACTGATAATGTATCATGTGCTACTGGTCCTTCCTGAGGATGCTATTTGTCACCGGTACTTCCTGAAAGTGTATCATGTGTTACTGGTACTTACAGATAAAATATATTGTGATACCGGTACTTACTGATGATGTATCGTGTGCTACGGGTACTTACTGAGTATATATCATGCGCTACCGCTTGTGTTACGGTATTTACTGAAAATGTATCACGTATTACTGGTACTTAACGAGAATGTATCATGTGTTACTAATACTTAATGAGAATGTGTCGGGTTTTACTGGTAATTATTGATAATGTAACATGCGTTACCGTTGCTTAATGAAAATGTATCATGTGTTACCGGTACTTAATGAGAATGTATCATGTGTTACTCGTAATTCCTTATGATGTATCATGTTTTACTGGTACAAACTGATAATGTATAATGCGTTCCCGGTAATTATTGAGAATGTTTCATGGTTACTTGTACTCATTGAGAATGTATCATGTGTTACTGATAATTACTGAGAACGTATCAGGTGTTATTGGTATTTACTGAGAATGTTTCAAGTGTTACCGGTACTTAATGAGAATGTATCATGTGCTACTAGTACTTACTGAGAGTGGATTAAGTGTTATCTGTACTTAATGAGAATGTATCATATATTACCGGTACTAAATGAGAATGTATCATGTGTTACGAGTACTTACTAAGAATGTGTCATGTGTTACTGGTATTTACTGAGAATGTATCATACTTACTGAAAATGTATCACGTGTTAGGGGTACTTAGTGAGAATGTATCATGTGTTACTGGTATTTACTGAGAATGTATCATGTGATACTCGTACTTAGTGATATTTCATAATATGTTGCCGGTATAAGATAAGAATGTATCATGTGTAAAGGTACTTACCGAAAGTGTATCATGTGTTACGGTACTTTTTGATAATGTATCATGCGTTACTTTTACTGAGAATGTATCATGTTTACTGGTACTTACTGATAATGTATCATGTGTTAACTGTACTTGATAAGAATGTATCATATGTTACCTGTGCTTACTGATAATGTATCATGTGTTAACTGTACTTGATAAGAATGTATCATGTGTTACCTGTGCTTACTGAGAATGTATCATGTGTTAACTGTACTTGATAAGAATGTATCATATGTTACCTGTGCTTACTGAGAATGTATCATGTGTTATTGGTCTTTACTGAGAATGTATCATGTGATCCTAATACTTACTTGAAATGTATCATATGATGCTGGTACTTACTGGGAATGTATCATGTGTTACTGGCACTTACTGAGAATGTGTCATGTGTTACCGGTACTAACTGAAAATGTATCATATGATATCGAAACTTACTGAGAATGGCTCATGGGTTACCCTTTCTTACTGAGAATGTGTCCTGTCTTACTGGTACTTACTGAGCATGTATAATGTGTTACCGGTACTTACTGAGCATGTATAATGTGTTACCGGTACTTACTGAGCATGTATAATGTGTTAACGGTACTTACTGAGCATGTATAATGTGTTACCGGTACTTACTGAGAATGCATCATGTGTTACCAGTACTTATTGATAGTATATCATGTGCTACCACTACTTATTGAAAATGTATTATGTGCTACGGGTACTTACTGATAATATATCATGTTACGTGTACTTCCCGAAAATATGTCACGTGTTACCGGTGCTTACTGAGAATATATCATGTGTTACTGGTCTTTACTGAGAATCATCATGTGTTACGAGTACTTACTGAGAATGTATTATGTGTTACGGGTACATACTGAGAACGTATCTTGTGTTACGGGTACTTTTTAAGAATGTTCTAAAAATGTGTCATGAGAATATATCATGTGTTACCGGTACTTAATGAGAAAGTATCATGTGTTACTGGTCTTTTCTGAGAATGTATCATGTGTCACGAGTACTTTCTGAGAATATATCATGTGTTACGGGTACTTTCTGAGACTGTATCATGTGTTGCGGGTACATACTGAGAACGTATCTCGTGTTACGGGTACTTTTTGAGAATGTATCGTGTTACGGGTACTGACTGAGAATGTATCATGTGTTACGGGTACTTACTAAGAATGTGTCATATGTTACGAGTACTTACTGAAAATGTGTTACGGGTATTTACTGAGAATGTATCATGTATTACGGGTACGTATTGAGAATGAATCACGTGTTACGAGTACTGACTGGGAATGTATCAAGTGTTACGGGTACTTACTGAGAAAGTATCATTTGTTACGGGCACTTATTGAGAATGTATCATATGGAACGGGTACTAACTGAGAATGTATCTTTTGTCACGGGTACTTACTAAGAATGTGTCATGTGTTACGAGCACTTACTGAGCATGTGTCATGAGTTACGGGTATTTACTGAGAATGTATCGTGTGCTGCTGGTACTTGCTGAGAATGTATCATGTGTTACTTGTACTTACTGAGAATGTATCTTGTGATGCTGGTTCTTACTGAAAATGTATCATGTGATACTGGTACATACTGAGAATGTATCATGCTTTACGGATACTTACTCTGAATGTATCATGTGTTACTGGTACCTACTGAGATTGTATCATGTGTTACTGATACTTACTGTGATTGTATCATGTGTTAATGATACCTACTGAGAATATAACATGTGTTAATGGTACTTACTGAGAATGTATCATGTGTTAATGGTACTTACTGAGAATGTATCATGTGTTAATGGTACCTACTGAGAATATAACATGTGTTAATGGTGCCTACTGAGAATGTATCATGTATTAATGGTACTTACTGAGAATGTATCATGCATTAATGGTACTTACTGTGAATGTATCATGTGTTAATGGTACTTACTGAGAATGAATCATGTGTTTATGGTACTTACTGAGAATGTATCATGCATTAATGGTACTTACTGAGAATGTATCATGTGTTAATGGTACTTACTGAGAATGTATCATGTGTGAATGGTACTTACTGAGAATGTATCATGCATTAATGGTACTTACTGTGAATGTATCATGTGTTAATGGTACTTACTGAGAATGTATCATGCATTAATGGTACTTACTGTGAATGTATCATGTGTTAATGGTACTTACTGAGAATGTATCATGCATTAATGGTACTTACTGAGAATGTATCATGCATTAATGGTACTTACTGAGAATGTATCATGCATTAATGGTACTTACTGTGAATGTATCATGTGTTAATGGTACCTACTGAGAATGTATCATGCATTAATGGTACTTACTGTGAATGTATCATGTGTTAATGGTACTTACTGAGAATGAATCATGTGTTAATGGTACTTACTGAGAATGTAACATGTGTTAATGGTACTTACTGAGAATGAATTATGTGTTAATGGTAGTCACTGAGAATGCACCTGTATCATGTGTTAATGGTACTTACTGAGAATGTATCATGTGTTAATGGTACTTACTGAGAATGTATCATGCATTAATGGTACTTACTGTGAATGTATCATGTGTTAATGGTACTTACTGAGAATGTATCATGCATTAATGGTACTTACTGTGAATGTATCATGTGTTAATGGTACTTACTGAGAATGTAACATGTGTTAATGGTACTTACTGAGAATGAATTATGTGTTAATGGTAGTCACTGAGAATGCACCTGTATCATGTGTTAATGGTACTTACTGAGAATGTATCATGTGTTAATGGTACTTACTGAGAATGTATCATGCATTAATGGTACTTACTGTGAATGTATCATGTGTTAATGGTACTTACTGAGAATGTAACATGTGTTAATGGTACTTACTGAGAATGAATTATGTGTTAATGGTAGTCACTGAGAATGCACCTGTATCATGTGTTAATGGTACTTACTGAGAATGTATCATGTGTTAATGGTACTTACTGAGAATGTATCATGCATTAATGGTACTTACTGTGAATGTATCATGTGTTAATGGTACTTACTGAGAATGTATCATGTGTTAATGGTACTTACTGAGAATGTATCATGCATTAATGGTACTTACTGTGAATGTATCATGTGTTAATGGTACTTACTGAGAATGTATCATGTATTAATGGTACTTACTGTGAATGTATCATGTGTTTATGGTACTTACTGAGAATGCATCATGCATTAATGGTACTTACTGAGAATGTATCATGCATTAATGGTACTTACTGTGAATGTATCATGTGTTAATGGTACTTACTGAGAATGTATCATGTGTTAATGGTACTTACTGAGAATGAAACCAATGGTGTAGTGCTGTTCATAGATAAAGCCGATGAGGAACCTGCTGACGATGAACATGATGAAGGAGGAGCTGAAGGCTGAAGCAATACCGATTATGGCGGCCAGAAGGTTGGAGAATACGGTCGTAGGTATCCTGCCCCAGCGGTCTGCCACCCATCCCAGGGTAGGACACCCAAACAACGATCCTATGAAGAACAGTGACTGTGCCATAGTAGGACGCCAGTCATCCTCGCACACCCAGTCCATCTGGAAAACACAGACGATGCCAGTTGTGTCATCATCATCATCATCATCCAATCCAACTGTTAAACATTATGTTACCAGAAGTTAGTCATAACGTGTCTGTGGTCACCAACATAGGTTCATATAAAGTTTGCCACGTGTCTGTGGCCACTAAAACAGGTCCACGTGAAGATTGCCACATGTCTGTGGTCACCAACACAGGTCTACGTGAAGTGCTATGTCTCTGGTCACCAACACAGGTCCATGTGAAGATTGCCACGTGCTTGTTGTCACCAACAGAGGCCCATGTGAAGATTGCCACGTATCTGTTGTCACCAATAGTCTCAAATGAAGATTGCCACGTGTCTGTGGTCACCAACACAGGTCCATATGAGGATTGCCACGGTCTGTGGTCACCAACACAGGTCGATATGAGGATTGCCACGGTCTGTGGTCACCAACACAGGCATATGTAAAGGTTGCCACGTGTCTCTGATCACTGACACAGGCCCCTGTGAAAATTGCCAAGTGTCTGCAGTCATAAACACGGGAACATGAGAAGATTGCCACTTGCCAGTGGTCACCAACACAGGCCAATGTCAAGATTGCCACGTGTCTGTGATCAACAACAGAAGCCTATGTGAAGACTGCCGCTTGCGTGTGGTCACAAATATAAGACCATACGAAGATTACCACGTGTCTGTGGACACCTTCACAGGTTCATGTGAAGATTCTCAGTGTGTCTGTGGTCACCAACACAGGCCCATGTGAAGATACCCACGTGTCTGTGGTCACCAACAAAGGTCCATTTGAAGATTGCCAGGTGTCTGTGGTCACCAACTGAGGCCCATGTGAAAATCGTCACATGACTGGTCACCAATACAGATCCATGTGAAGATTACCAGGTGTGTGTGGTCACCAACCCAGGCTCATGTGGAGATTGCCACGTGTCTGTGGTCACCCAGACTGGCACATGAGATGATTACCACGTATCTTTGGTCACCAACACAGGCGCATAAAAAGATTGCCACGTGTCTGTGGTCACCAACAGAGGCCCATGTGAAGATAGATTGCCACGTTTCTGTGGTCACCAACACAGATCAATGTTTAGAAATTACCACGTGTTTGTGGTCACCAACACATGCGCATATGAAGATTGCTACGTGTCTTTGGTCAAAAACACAGGTCTATGTGACGAGTGATACGTGTCTCTGATCACCAACACAGGCACATGTGAACATTGTAACGTATCTGTGTTCATGAAGACGGGCCTTTGTGCAGATTGCCCAGTGTCTGTGGTCATCAACACAGGACCAAGTGAAGATCGTCACGTGTCTTTGGTCACTAACACAGGTCCATTTGAAGAGTGCCACGTGTCTGAGGTCACCAAAACAGGAACATGATAAGATTACCACGTGGTGGTGGTCACCAACGCAGGCGCATGAGAAGATTGCCACGTGTCTGTGGACACCAACACAGGCACGTGTGAAGATTGCTACGTGTATGTGGTCACAAAGACGGGCACACGACTATATTATCACGTGTCTGTGGTAGCTAACACAGTCACATGAGAAGATTCCCACGTGTCTGTGACTACAAACATAGGCCCATGTGAAGATCGCCACGTGTCTATGGTCACCAACACAAGCATATGTGAAGAGTGTCACGTGTCGCTGGTCACCAATGCAGGCACATGTGACGACTGCCAAGTGACTGTGGTCACCAACACAGGTTCATGTGAAGATTACCACGTGCTTGTGGTCACAAATGCGCATCCATATGAAGAGTGTCACGTGCATGTGATCACCAATACAGGCACATGAGAAGATTATCACGTATGTGTGGTCACCAATACAGGCACATGAGAAGATTCCCGTGAGTCTGTGGTCACCAACACAGGTCCATGTAATGTTTGCTACGGGTCTGTGGACAACAACACAGGTCCATTTGAAGAGTGCCACGTGTCTGGGATCATCAATACAGGAATAAAAGATTACTATGTGTCTGTGTCACCAACACAGGCACATGTGAAGATCGTTCCGTGACTGGTCACCAACACAGGCACATGTGAAGATCGTTCCGTGACTGGTCACCAACACAGGCCAATGTGAAGATAGCCACGTTTCTTTGGTCACCAAGTCATGTCACTGTTTAAATATTGCCACATGTTTGTGGTCACCAACACAGGCGCATTTGAAGATTGCAATTTGTCCTTGGTCACCAACACAGTCTATGTAAAGAGTGCCACGTGTCTGAGGTCACCAATACAGGGACATGTGAAGATTGTAACGTATCTGGGGTCACTAACACATGCCTATGTGAAGATTGCCATGTGTCTATGGTCACCAACCCAGGTCCAAGTGAAGAAAGCCACGTTTCTGAGGCCACCAACACAGGTCCCTTTCAAGAGTGCCACGTGTTTGTGGTCACCAATACAGGCACATGAGAAGATAACCACATGTCTGTAGTCACCAATATAGGTCCATGTCAAGATTGCCGCGTCTGTGTGGTCACTGACAGAGGCCATTAGGAGAAGTGCCAGCCAGGTGTCTTTGGTCACCAACACAGGCCCATGTGAAGATTACCGAGCGTCTTTGGTCACCAACACAGGCCCATGTGAAGATTACCGAGCGTCTTTGGTCACTAAAACATTTCTCTGTGAAGAGTATCAGGTATCTGTGGTCACCATCATAGGCGTATGTGAAGATTGCCAAGTGTCTTTGGTCACCAACACATGTTTATGTGAAGATTGCAACGTATCTGTGGTCACCAACACAAGTCCATGTTAAGATTGCCACGTGTTTGTGGTCACCAACACGGGCACATGAGAAGATTACCACGTGTGTGTAATCACCAACACAGGCGCATGAAAAGATTCCCACGTGTCTCTGGCTACCAACACAGGCACGTGAGAAGATTGGTACGTGTCTCTGGTCACCAACACAAGTCCAAGTGAAGATTCTCACGTGTCTGTGGTCTGTAACACAGGCACTTGAGAACATTACCACGGTTCTGTAGTCATGAGCACATGCCTATATGAAAATTGCCACGATCTGTGGTTACCAACACAGGCTGATGTGAAGATTGCCACGTGTCTTTGATCACTAAGACAGGCCCATTTGAAGACTGCCACGTGTCTGTGGTCACCAACATAGGCACATGGAAAGATTGCCAATTGTCTGCGGTGACCAATACAGGCCGATGAGAAGATTACCACGTACCTGTGATCATCAACACAGGTATATGTCAAAATTACCACTTATCTGTGGTCACCAACACAGGATTATGTGAAGATTGCCATGTATCTGTAGTTACCAACACAGGTCTATGTAAACATTGCCACGTGTCTGTGGTCACCAACAGAGGCACATATGAATGTTGCCACGTGTCTATCATCTCCAACGAAGGTCCATGTGAAGAGTAACACGTGCCTGTGGTCACCAACACATGCACTTGTGAAGACTGCCACGTTTCTGCGGTCACCAACACAGGCCCATGTAAAGATTGCCACGTGTCTGTGGTCACCAACACAGGCCCAACAGAAGATTGCCACGTTTTTGTGGTCACCAATAATGGTCAATGTTTAAAAATTGCCACGTGTTTTTGGTCACCAACGGAGGCGCATGTGAAGATTGCCAAGTGTCTTCCGTCACCAGCACAGGCCTATGTGAAGATTGCCACTTGTCTCTGGTCACCAACGCAGGCATATGGGAAGATTGCCACGTGTCTGTGGTCACCAACACAAGCCCTTGTGAAGATTCTCACGTGTCTGTGGTTACCAACACACGCACATGAGAAGATTGCTACAAGTGTATGGTCACCAACACAGGTCCATGTGAAGATACTCAGGTGTCTTTGGCCACCAACACAAGCCCATGTGAAGATTGCCAAGTGTCTTTCGTCACCGACACAAGTCTATGTGAAGATTGCCACTTGTCTGTTGTCAACAATAATGGTCAGTTTAAAAATTGCCACGTGTTTGTGGTCACTAGCAGAGGCACATGTGAAGATTGCCATTTGTCTGTGGTTACCAACGCATTTCTCCGTGAAGAGTGCCACGTGTATGTGGTCACCATCACAGCTCCATAAGAACATTGCAACGAGTCTTTAGTCACTAACACGGGTCCATGTAAAGACTGCCACGTGTCTGTGGTCATTATCACAGGCACATGTGAAGATTGACACGTGTTTGTGTGGTCACCAACCGAGGTTCATGTGATGAATACCATGTATCTGTAGTCACCAACACAGGTCTATGTGAAGAGTGCAACATGTCTAAGGTCACGAACATAGGCACATGTGAAGATTGTACCGCATCTGTGATCACCAACACAGGCCTATGTGAAGATTACCACGTGTCTGTGGTCATCACCATAGGTCCATTTGAAAAGTGCCACTTGTCTGTGGTCACCAACATAGACACATGAAAAGAGTGCCACGTGTCTGTGGTTACTAACACAGGCGCATGAGAGGATTACCAAGTGTTTGTAGTCACCAACACATGTCTATGTGAAGAGCGCCACGTATCTGTAGTCACCGACACAGGAACATGTGAAGATTATAACGTATCTGTGGTCACCAATACAGGTCCAGGTGAAGATTACCACGTGTCTGTGGTCACCAAGATAGGTCCATTTGAAAAGTGTCGCGTGTCTGTGGTCACCAACACAGGCACATCAGAAGATTACCACGTGTCTGTGATCACCAACAAAGCCGTGTGAGAAGATTCCAATGTGTGTATGGTCACCAACACAAGCACATCGGAAGATTCAAACGTGTCTGTGGTCACCAATACAAGCCCATGTAGAGAGTGCCAAGTGTCTGTGGTCACCAACACAGGTCCATATGGAGATTGCCACGTATCTGTAGTCACCAGCACGGGCCCTTTTCAAGATTGCCACATGTCTGTGGTCACCAACACAAGTACATGTGAAGAGTGCCACGAGTCTAAGGTCACCAACACTGGACCATAAATGATTGCCACATGTCTCTGGCCACCAATATAGGATCATATGAAGATCGCCACGTGTCTGTGGTCACCAGTACACGCCCATGTGAAGATTGCCACTGTTCTGTGGTCACCAAGAAAGTCAATGTTTGAATATTGCCACGTGTTTATGGTCACCAAAAACAGGCGCATGTAAAGATTGCCACATGTCTCTGGTCACCAACACAGGTCTATATGAAGAAAGCCACGAGTCTGTGGTCACCAACACAGGTCTATATGAAGAATGCCACGAGTCTGTGGTCACCAACACAGGTCTACCCGAAGAGTGTCGCGTGTCTGTGGTCACTAACACAGGTCCATGTGAAGAGTGCTACGAGTCTGTGGTCACCAACACAGGTCCATGTCAAAATTGCCACTTGTCTGTGGACACCAACACAGGTCTATATGAAGATTGCCACGTATGTGTGGTCACCAACACAGGTTCATTTGAAGATTGACACGTCTCTGGTCAACAAGACGGATCCATGTAAAGATTGTCACGTGTCTATGGTCACCAACACAGGTCCATGTGAAGATTACCATGTGTCTGTGGTCACCAACACAAGTCTATGTGAAGAGTGCCATGTGTCTATGGTCACCAACATAGGCATATGTGAAGATTGTAACAATCTGTTGTTACCAGCCCAGGCCCATGTGAATATTGCCACATGTCTGTGGTCAGCAACACAGGTCCATTGGAAAATTGCCACGTGTCTGTTGTCACCAACACAGACACATGAGAAGATTACCAAGTGTCTTTGGTCACCAACACAATTCTATGTGAAGAGCGCTACTTATCTGTAGTCACCGACACAGGCACATGTGAAGATTACAACGTATGTGTAGTCAACAACACAGGCCTATATGAAGATGCCACGTGTCTGTGATCACCAACACACGTCCATTTCAAAGGTCACGTGTCTGTGATCACCAACAAAGGGGCATGAGAATATTCCCACGTGTCTGTAGTAACCAACACTGGTACATCAGAAGATTCCCACGTGTCTATGGTAACCAACACAGGTACATGAGAAGATTGCCAAGTATCTATGGTCACCAATACAGGTCCATGTGAAGAGTGCTACGTGTCTGTGGTCACCAACGCGGGTGCTTCTGAAGAGTGCCACGTATCTGGGTTCATCAACAAGGGTCCATGTAAAGACTGCCTCGTGTCTGTGGTTACCAACATAGGCACATAAGTATATTCCCATGTGTCTGTGGTAACCAACACAGGCACATGAGAAGATTGCCACGTGTTTGTGACCACCAACACAAGCCTATGCAAAGATTGCAACATGTCTGTCGTCACCAACAGAGATCCATGTGAAGATTGCCACGTTTCTGTGGCCACCAATACGGGACAATGTTTAGAAATTACCACGTGTTAGTGTTAACCACACAGGCACATGTGAAGATAGCCACGCGTTTTTGGTCAACAACACAGGTTTATATGAAGAATGCCACGTGTCTGTGGTCACCAACACAGGACCATGTGAATAGTGCTACGATTGTGTGATCACCAACACAGGTCCATATGAAGATTGCCACGCGTCTGTGGTTACCATCACAGGTACATGTGAAAATTGCCACGTGTCTGTGGTTACTAACACAGGTCCATGTGATGATTACCACGTGTCTGTGGTCAACAATATGGGTCCATGTAAAGATTGTTATGTGTTTGTGGTCACCAACACAGGCACATTTGAAGGGTGCCACGTGTCTGTGGTCACCGACACAGGTCCATGTCAAGATTGCCACGTGTCTGCTGTCACAGAGACAGGCTCGTGAGTATATTCTCACGTGTCTGTGGTAACCAACACAGGCACATGAGAAGTTTGGCACGTGTCTGTGGTCACCAACACAGTCGCATGAAAAGATTCAAATGTGTCTGTAGTTACCATCACAGGTGCAAGTGAAGAGTGCCACGTGTGCTTAGTCACCAACAGAAGCACATGTGAAGATTGCCACGTGTCTGTGGTCGACAACACAGGTCCATGTGAAGAGTGCTACGAATCATTGGTCATCAATATATATCCATATGAAGATTGCTAAGTGTCTGTGGCCACCAACACAGGTCCACGTCGAAATTACCACGTATCTGTGGTCATCAACACGGGTCCATGTAAAGATTGCCACGTGTGTGTGGTCACCAACATAGGCATATGTGAAGATGGTAACACATCTGTGGTTACCGGCCCTGGCCTATGTGAAAATTGCCACGTGGCTGTGGTCAGCAACACAGGTCCATTAGAAGAGTTCCACGAGTCTGTTTTCACCAACAGAGACACGTGAGAAGATTATCAAGTGTCTTTGGTCACCAATACAAGCCCATGTGGAGATTGCCACGTGTCTGTGGTCACCAACACAGGACCATGTGAAAATTGCCACGTGTCTGTTGTAACACGGCCATGTCTGTTCATCAACAGTGGTACATGTGAGGAGTATCACGAGTATGTGGTCATCAATACAGGTTCCTGTGGCGAGTGCCACGTATGTGGGGTCAATAGCACAGGCCCATGTGAAGATTGCCACGGGTCTGTGGTCACCGATACAGGTCAATATGAAGTTTGCCACGAATCTTTGGTCATCAATATATATCCATATGAAGATTACCACGAGTGTGTGGCCACCAACACAGGTCCATAGGAAGAGTGCCACGTGTCTGTGGTCACCAACACAGGTCCATGTGAAGATTGCCAAGTGTTTGTGGTCACCAACACAGGTTCATGTGAAGATTGCCAAGTGTCTGTGGTCACCAACACAGGTTCATGTGAAGATTGCCAAGTGTCTGTGGTCACCAACACGGGTCCATGTGAAAATTGCCACGTGTCTGTGGTCACCAACACAGGTTCATGTGAAGATTGCCAAGTGTCTGTGGTCACCAACACGGGTCCATGTGAAGATTGCCAAGTGTCTGTGGTCACCAACACAGGTTCATGTGAAGATTGCCAAGTGTTTGTGGTCACCAACACATCCCGAGACGCAGGTTATATTTTGCACAAGATGACTTCGTGATAATTACTTACAAATGATCTTATTCAAGATGTGCTTTAGGTCGCATCCAGCTGATGTGCCCTGGGCTACACCCAGTTCACGAGCCCTGGACCACATCTAGCTTACGCGCTCTAAACCACACCCAGCTGACCTTTCTTGGGTCATATCTAGCTAACGTACCTTGAACCAGGAACAGCTTACTTGCTATGAATCTCACCCAGTTGACGTGCCCAGTGTCACATCCAGCTAACGTGCCTTGGACCATGCCTAGCTTACGTGACCTAGACCATGCCTAGCTTACGTGACCTGGACCATGCCTAGCTTACGTGCCCTAGACCACACCGAAATAATGTGCCTTAGGCTTCATCCAGCTGACATGCCATGAACCACAGCAGCCAAAGGTGCCCTGGAATACACTCAGCAGACTTGTCCCAACCACACCCAGCTAACGTGTCTCAGCCACATCCAGGTAATGTGCCCCTGATCACATCCAGTTGAGGTGCCCGGGTCACATCCGACTGACTTGCCTGGGCCACATTTAGCTGACGCTCACTAGATTTTTCGTGTTTTTATGTTGGAGGTTCCAGTCATGGACGAAAGTCAACATCGAGGCCGGGCCTTATTTGAAACACAGAAAGTATCATGAAAAGGAAAAAGACGAGACAATAGGAAGCATTTACGAAATTTGGAGAGTGAAAAAACTTTCTTATAGTGTGGAAGGTCAAGGTGTGGCAGGTCAAAGTGTGGCAGTAAAGTGTGTCAGGTCAAAGTGTGGCAGTAAAGTGTGTCAGGTCAAAGTGTGGCAGTAAAGTGAGGCAGCTCAAAGTGTGGCACACACCCAGGAACACACCCAGCTGACATGGCCTGAATCACACCCACCTAACGGACCCTGAATCACACCCAGCTGACGTGCCGTGAATCACACCCAACTGACATGCCCTGAATCACACCCAGCTGACATGCCCTGAATCACACCCAGCTGACGTGCCCTGAATCACACCCAGCTGACGTGCCCTGAATCAAACCCAGCTGACCTGCCCTGAATAACACCCAGCAGAGATGCCCTGAATCACACCCAGCTGACGTACCATGCATCACAACCAGCTGACGTGCCCTGGATCACACCCAGCTGACGTACCCTGGATCACACACAGCTGACGCACCCTGAATCACACCCAGCTGACGTGCCCTGGATCACACCCAACTGACGTGACCTGGATCACACCCAGCTGACGTCCCTGGATCACACCCAGCTGACATGCCCTGGATCACACCCAGCTGAGGTACCCTGGATCACACCCGGCTGATGTACCCTGCATCACACCCAGCTGACGTGCCCTGGAACATACCCACCTGACGTACCTTGGAACACACCCAGCTGACGTGACCTGGATCACGCACAGCTGACGTGCCCTGGATCACACCCAGCTGACGTACATTGGATCACACCCAGCTGACGTACCCTGCATCACACCCAGCTGACGTGCCCTGGAATACACCCAGCTGATGTACCCTGGATCACACCCAGCTGACTTGCCTTGGATCACACCCAGCTGACGTGCCCTGAATCACACCCAGCTGACGTACGTTGGAACACACACAGCTGACAAGCACTGAATCACACCCAGCTGACGTGCCCTGAATCACACCCAGCTGAAGTGCCCTGAATCACACCCAGCTGACGTGCCCTGGATCACACCCAACTGACGTGCCCTGGATCACACCCAACTGACGTGACCTGGATCACACCCAGCAGACGTCCCTGGATCACACCCAGCTTACGTGCCCTGGATCACACCCAGCTGAGGTACCCTGGATCACACCCAGCTGACGTGACCTGGAACACACCCAGCTGACGTACCTTGGAACACACCCAGCTGCCGTGACCTGGATCACGCACAGCTGACGTGCCCTGGATCACACCCAACTGACGTACCCTGGATCACACCCAGCTGACGTACCCTGCATCACACCCAGCTGACGTGCCCTAGAACACACCCAGCTGATGTACCCTGGAACACACCCAGCTGACGTGCCCTGGATCACACCCACCTGACGTGCCCTGAATCACACCCAACTGACGTACAATGGAACACACCCAGCTGACAAGCCCTGAATCACACCCAGCTGACGTGCCCTGAATCACACCCAGCTGACGTGCCCTGAATCACACTCAGCTGACATGCCCTGAATCACACTCAGCTGACGTGCCCTGAATCACACCCAGCTGACATGCCCTGAATCACACCCAGCTGACGTGCTCTGAATCACACCCAGCTGACATGCCCTGAATCACACCCAGCTGACGTGCCCTGAATCACACCCAGCTGACATGCCCTGAATCACACCCAGTTGACGTGCCCTGAATCACACCCATCTGACATGCCCGGAATCACACCCAGCTGACGTGCCCTCAATACATCCAGCTGACATGCCCTGAATCACACCCAGCTGACGTACCCTGAATCACACCCAGCTGACTCCCTGAATCACACCAGCTGACTTGCCTGAATCACACCCAGCTGACGTGCCCTGATCACACCCAGCTGACGTGCCTGATCACACCCAGCTGACGTCCCTGATCACACCCAGCTGACGTGCCCTGATCACCACGAGTGCCTGCACACCAGCTGACGTACCTGATCACACCAGCTGACGTCACCTGAACACACCCAGCTGACGTACCCTGAATCACACCCAGTGACGTGCCTGAATCACACCCAGCTGACGTACCCTGAATCACACCCAGCTGACGTGCCCTGAATCACACCAGCTGACGTGCCCTGGATCACACCCAGCTGACGTACCCTGAACACACCCAGCTGACGTGCCCTGATCACACCAGCTGACGTGCCCTGGATCACACCAGCTGACGACCCTGATCACACCCAGCTGATGTGCCCTGGAACACACCCAGCTGACGTACCCTGGAACAAAACCCAGCTGACGTACCCTGGATCACACCCACCTGACGTACCCTCAATCACACCCATCTGACATGCCCTGAATCACACCCAGCTGACGTGCTCTGAATCACACCGAGCTGACGTGCCCTGAATCACACCCATCTGACGTGCCCTGGATCACACCCAGCTGACGTGCCCTGGATCACACTCAGCTAACGTACCCTGGATCACACCCAGCTGACGTGCACTGAATGACACCCAGCTGACGTACCCTGGATCACACCCAGCTGACGTACCCTGGATCACACCCAGCTGACTTGCCCTGGAACACACCCAGCTGACGTACCCTGGAACACACCCAGATGACGTGCTCTGGATCACACCCAGCTGACGTACCCTAGATCACACCCAACTGACGTACCCTGGGCCATACCCAGCTGACGTACCCGGTATTACACCCAGCTGAGATGCCCTGGAACACACCCAGATGACGTGCCCTGGATCACACCCAGCTGACGTACCCTGGATCACACCCAGCTGACGTACCCTGGATCACACCCAGCTGACGTGCCGTGGAACACACCCAGCTGACGTACCCTGGAACACACCCAGCTGACGTGGCCTGGATCACACCCAGCTGATATGCCCTGGAACACACCCAGCTGACGTACCCTGGAACAAACCCAGCTGACATGCCCTGAATCACACCCAGTTGACGTGCCCTGAATCAGACCCAGCTGACGTGCCCTGAATCACACCCAGCTGACATGCCGTGAATCACACCCAGCTGACGTGCCCTGAATCACACCCAGCTGACATGCCCTGAATCACACCCAACTGACATGCCCTGAATCACACCCAGCTGACGTGCCCTGAATCACACCCAGCTAACGTGCCCTGAATCACACCCAGCTGACGTACCCTGGATCACACCCAGCCGACGTAACCTGGATCACACCCAGCTGACTTGCCCTGGAACATACCCAGCTGATGTACCCTGGAACACACCCAGCTGACGTGCCCTGGATCACACCCAGCTGACGTGCTCTGGATCACACCCAGCTGATGTACCCTGGATCACGCCCAGCTGACGTACCCTGGATCACACCCGGCTGACGTACCCTGGATCACACCCAGCCGACGTACCCTGGAACGCACCCAGCTGATGTGCCCTGGATCACACCCAGCTGACGTTCCCTGGAACACACCCAGCTGGCGTGCCCTGGAACACACCCAGCTGACGTGCCCTAAATCACACCCAGCTGACGTACCCTGGATCACACCCAGCTGACGTGCCCTGGATCACACCCAGCTGACGTACCCTGGATCACACCCAGCTGGCGTGCCCTGGAACACACCCAGTTGAGGTTCCCTGGAACACACCCAGCTGACGTACCCTGGAACGCACCCAGCTGATGTGCCCTGGATCACACCCAGCTGACGTTCCCTGGAACACATACAGCTGGCGTGCCCTGGAACACACCCAGCTGACGTACCCTGGATCACACCCAGCTGGCGTGCCCTGGAACACACCCAGCTGACGTGCCCTGGATCACACCCAGCCGACGTACCCTGGATCACACCCGGCTGACGTACCCTGGATCACACCCAGCCGACGTATCCTGGAACACACCCAGCTGACGTGCCCTGGAGCACACCCAGCTGACGTGCCCTGAATACACACCCAGCTGACGTCCCCTGGATCACACCCAGCCGACGTAACCTGGAACACACCTAGCTGACGTGCCCTGGATCACACCCAGCTGACGTGCCCTGGATCACACCCAGCCGACGTACCCTGGATCACACCCAGCTGACGTACCCTGGAACACACCCAGCTGACGTGCCCTAGATCACGCCCAGCTGACGTGCCCTGAATACACACTCAGGTGATGCATTCCGGATCAAATCCACCTGAAGTGCCATGGAATACGTCTAGGTCACGTATCTTGGATTCCACTCAGGATCATATCCGCTAATGTATTATATTACACACGGCTGACGTCCCTTGGCCTACATCAATACCTACCACTCGATCCCTTACATAAACTGCTGACACACTCATTCAGCTTTTCCCAAACAACTCATTTCCCTTCCTTAGTTCTCTCGCGATCAGATATATAAGTACTTGATAGTCATCCACTTACTGTACCCACATCAGTCCGGGGTCACTTCCTTACACTCTTTAACACAACTTTTGCTTGAGACAAGCAGACTTTAGTTATAGATTTGCAACCCATTACTATAAATCACTCCGTTTGTGGAAACAGACCAAGTTCGAACGTTGAGGGATCGAGATATCTCCTCAGTGTATTTCTTACTTCATCTGCTGAGGCAAGGAAGCGGCGGCTCCTTACCACCAGATAATTATCACATAATGTTTGCATGTTTCTTGACACGTACACAGGTAATTGTGATCATACTTTGGTAATGGTAGTCGTACCTGTGAGGTGATGGTAGTCGTACCTGTGAGGTAATGGTAGTCGTACCTGTCAGGTGATGGTAGTCGTACCTGTGAGGTAATGGTAGTCGTACCTGTGAGGTAATGGTAGTCGTACCTGTGAGGTAATGGTAGTCGTACCTGTCAGGTGATGGTAGTCGTACCTGTGAGGTAATGGTAGTCGTACCTGTGAGGTCATGGTAGTCGTACCTGTGAGGTAATGGTAGTCGTACCTGTGAGGTCATGGTAGTCGTACCTGTGAGGTGATGGTAGTCGTACCTGTGAGGTAATGGTAGTCGTACCTGTGAGGTAATGGTAGTCGTACCTGTGAGGTAATGGTAGTCGTACCTGTGAGGTCATGGTAGTCGTACCTGTGAGGTGATGGTAGTCGTACCTGTGAGGTGATGGTAGTCGTACCTGTGAGGTGATGGTAGTCGTACCTGTGAGGTGATGGTAGGGTAGTACAGAGAGTAATTGTAGGTCCAGCCGTCAGTACAAGAGGTGATCGGCCAGGAGGGATCCGGCCTGCTGATGTTGTCCCACGTCACCTGGGGAACACAAATGTAAACATCAGTTAACCGAGTGAGACTAACACAAACGATGGACCAAGGAGTGAAAGTTGAAATCCTCTGTCAACAATAACATTGGAAGAGAAAACGAGACACTGCAGTACGGTATGCACTGTCACCCTTGTTATTATGATGGACACACACACACACACACACACACACACACACACACACACACACACACACACACACACAAAAAAAAATAAATAAATAAAAAAATAAAAAAATAAAAAATAAAAAAGATAAAAAAAATATTACATTTGCATTCGAGTTGATGGATAGAGAAATGTTCAGCAAGGTGTTCAGTTTGTGCATGTTTCTCAAGTTTGGTCAGTGTACATAAAGAAGCATAAAGGCATGACAGATAAAGTTCACAGGAGACCGATAATGATGGTACCAGGATAAGCCCTGGGAATACATTAGATTTTTGTCAAAATGCACCTTTATCCAACTTAGAGTCTCATTCGAATCAAACCAACTGCAGTAATAAAATTTCTCGTTCTAGTTGCCTTACTCGTTTACCATCTCTCGATTGCCTCACTCGTTTACCATTTCTCAATTGCCTCTCGTTTGCCATCTCTCAGTTACCTTACTCGTTTACCATTTCTCAATTGCCTCTCGTTTACCATCTCTCAATTGCACTCGTTTACCATCTCTCAGTGTTGAAATAGATGTCATTTTCCTTCTGATGCTCTGGTGGCTGCCACCCGAACTCTGGTTGTAAACAAGTCGGCCTTGTGTTCTGCTCTTGAGTCTCAGTATATTTCATTAATCTCCCACACTAGTGGTCAATTACACATAGCATGTGTACGTGTAAGAAGAGAGGAAAGTGATTGGTTCTCAATGAATGTTGGCTTGCGGCAGGGGTGCGTGATGTCTCCATGGTTGTTTGATTTCTTTATGGATGGGGTTGTTAGGGAGATGAATGCAAGAGTTTTGGAAAGGGGCAAGTATGCAGTCTGTTGTGGATGAGAGAGCTTGTGAAGTGAGTCGGTTGTTGTTCGCTGATGATACAGTGCTGGTGGCTGATTCGGGTGAGAAACTGCAGAAGCTGGTGACTGGGTTTGGTAAAGTGTGTGAAAGAAGAAAGCTGAGAGTAAATGTGAATAAGAGCAAGGTTATTAGGTACAGTAGGGTTGAGGGACAAGTCAATTGGGAGGTAAGTTTGAATGGAGAGAAATTGCAGGAAGTGAAGTGTTTTAGATATCTGGGAGTGGATTTGGCAGCAGATGGAACCATGTAAACGGAAATGAATCATAGAGTGGGGGAGGGGGGCGAAAGTTCTGGGAGCCTTGAAGAATGTGTGGAAGTCGAGGACATTATCTCGGAAAGCAAAAATGGGTATGTTTGAAGGAATAGTCGTTCCAACAATGTTATATGGTTGCAAGGCGTGGGCTATGGATAGAGCTGTGCGGAAGAGGGTGGATGTGCTGGAAATGAGATGTTTGAGGACAATATGTGGTGTGAGGTGGTTTGATCGAGTAAGTAATAATAGGGTAAGAGAGATGTGTGGTAAAAAAAAAAAAAGAGTGTGGTTGAGAGAGCAGAAGAGGGTGCTTTGAAATGGTTTGGTCACATGGAGAGAATGAGTAAGGAAAGATTGACAAAGAGGATATATGTGTCAGAGGTGGAGGGAACGAGGAGAAGTGGGAGACCAAATTGGAGGTGGAAAGATGGAGTGAAAAAGATTTTCAGTGATCGAGGCCTGAACATGCAGGAGGGTGAAAGGCGTGCAAGGAAGAGTGAATTGAAACGATGCGGTATACCGGAGTCGACGTGCTGTCAATGAATTGAACCAGGGCGTGTGAAGCGTCTGGGGTAAACCATGGAAAGTTCTGTGGGGCCTGGATGTGGAAAGGGAGCTCTGGTTTCGGTGCATTATTACATGACGGAGTGTGAATGAATGTGGCCTTTGTTGTCTTTTCCTAGCGCTACCTCGCACACATGCGGGGGGAGGGGGATGTTATTTCATGTGTGGCGGGGTGGCGATGGGAATGAATAAAGGCAGACAGTATGAATTATGTACATGTGTATATATGTATATGTCTGTGTGTGTATAACTATGTATACGTTGAGATGTATAGGTATGGATATTTGCGTGTGTGGACGTGTACGTATATACATGTGTATGTGGGTGGGTTGGGCCATTCTTTCGTCTGTTTCCTTGCGCTATCTCGCTAACGCGGAAGACAGCGACAAAGTAAAATAGATAGATGAATAAAAGAAAAAAAAAAAAAAAAAAAAATATATATATATATATATATATATATATATATATATATATATATATATATATATATATATATATATATATATATATTTGTTTATTTATTTATTTATTTATTAATTCATTCTTTTTATTTTCATTATACTTTGTCGCGGTCTCCCGCGTTAGCGAGGTAGCGCAAGGAAACAGACGAAAGAATGGCCCAACCCACCCACATACACATGTATATACGTACACGTCCACACACGCAAATATCCATACCTATACATCTCAACGTATACATAGTTATACACACACAGACATATACATATATACACATGTATATAATTCATACTGCCTTCCCTTATTCATTACCGTCGCCACCCCGCCACACATAAAATAACAACCCCCTTCCCCCTTTATGTGCGAGAGATAGCGCTAGGAAAAAGAGAACAAAGGCCACATTCAATCACACTCAGTCACTAGCTGTCATGTAATAATGCACCGAAAACACAGCACCCATTCCACATCCAGGCCCCACAGAACTTTCCATGGTTTACCCCAGACGCTTCACATGCCCTGGTTCAATCCATTGACACCACTCGACCCCGGTATACCACATCGTTCTAATTCACTCTATTCCTTGCATGCCTTTCACCCTCCTGCATGTTCAGGCTCCGATCACTCAAAATCTTTTTCACTCCATCTTTCCACCTCCAATTTGGTCTCCCACTTCTTCTCGTTCCTTCCACCTCTGACACATGTATCTTCTTTGTCAATCTTTCCTCACACATTCTCTCCATGTGATCAAACCATTTCAAAACACCCTCTTCTGCTCTCTCAACCACACTCTTTTTATTACCACACATTTCTCTTACCATTTCATTACTTACTCGATCAAACCACCTCAAACCACATATTGTCCTCAAACATCTCATTTACAGCATATCCACCCTCCTGCGCACACCTCTATCTATAGCCCACGCCTCGCAACCATATAACATTGTTGGAACCGCTATTCCTTCAAACATACTCATTTTTGCTTTCCAAGATAACGTTCTCGACTTCCACACATTCTTCAACGCTCCCAAAACTTTCGCCCCCTCCCCAACCCTATGATTCTCTTCCGCTTCCATGATTCCATCCGCTGCCAAATCCACTCCCAGATATCTCAAACACTTCACTTCCTGCAATTTCTCTCCATTCAAACTTACCTCCCAATTGACTTGTCCCTCAACCCTACTGTACCTAATAACCTTGCTCTTATTCACATTTACTCTCAGCTTTCTCTTCTCACACACTTTACCATACTCAGTCACCAACTTCTGCAGTTTCTCACACGAATCAGCCACCAGCGCTGTATCATCGGCGAACAACAACCGACTCACTTCCCAAGCTCTCTCATCCACAACAGACTGCATATTTGCCCCTCTTTCCAAAACTCTTGCATTCACCTCCCTAACAACCCCATCCATAAACAAATTAAACAACCGTAGAGACATCACGCACCCCTGCCGCAAACCAACATTCACTGAGAACCAATCACTTTCCTCTCTTCCTACACTTACACATGCCTTACATCCTCGATAAAAACTTTTCACTGCTTCTAACAACTTGCCTCCCACACCATATATTCTTTATACCTTCCACAGAGCATCTCTATCAACTCTATCATATGCTTTCTCTAGATCCATAAATGCTACATACAAATCCATTTGCTTTTCTAAGTATTTCTCACATACATTCTTCAAAGCAAACACCTGGTCCACACATCCTCTACCACATCTGAAACCACTCTGCTCCTCCGCAATCTGATGATCTGTACATGCCTTCACCTTCTCAATCAATACCCTCCCATATAATTTCCCAGGAATACTCAACAAACTTATACCTCGGTAATTTGAGCACTCACTTTCATCTCCTTTGCCTTTCTTCAATGGCACTATGCAATCATTCTGCCAATCCTCAGGCACCTAACCATAAGGCATACACCAGTCCAACCAGTCAACAATACAGTCACCCCTTTTTTTGATAAATTCCACTGCAAAACCATCTAAACCCGCTGGCTTGCCGGCTTTCATCTTCCGCCAAGCTTTTAGTACCTCTTCTCTGTTCACCAAATCATTCTCTCTAACCCTCTCACTTTGCAAACCACCTCGACCAATACACCTTATATCTGCCACTCTATCTTCAAACACATTCAACAAACCTTCAAAATACAGCACATCAACATCCAAAATTCTCTCTTTCGCGTGCCTATCAATTAAAACGTAATCCAAGAACGCTCTCTGGCCATCTCTCCTACTTACATACGCATACTTATGTATATCTCTCTTTTTAAACCAGGTATCCCAATCACCAGCCCTTTTTCAGAACCTAAATTTACAAGCTTTTCACCATTTCCATTTACAACACTAAACACCCCATGTACACCAATCATTCCCTCAACTGCCACATTGCTCACCTTTGCATTCAAATCACCCACCACTATAACCCGGTCTCGTGCAACAAAACTACTAACACACTCTGCTGCTCCCAAAACACTTGCCTCTCATGATCTTTCTTCTCATGCCCAGGTGCATATGCACCAATAATCACCCATCTCTCTCCATCCACTTTCAGTTTTAACCATATCAATATAAAGTTTACCTTCTCACACTCTATCAAATACTCCCACCACTCTTGTTTCAGGAGTAGTGCCACTCCTTCCCTTGCTCTTGTCCTCATTAACCCCTGACTTTACTCCCAAGACATTCTCAAACCACTCTTCCCCTTTACCCTTGAGATTCGTTTCACTCACATCCAAAACATCAGGTTCCTTTCCTCAAACATACTACCTATCTCTCCTTTTTTCTCATATATATATATATATATATATATATATATATATATATATATATATATATATATATATATATATATATATATATATATCTTTTTTCTTTCTTTCAAACTATTCGCCATTTCCCGCATTAGCAAGGTAGCGTTAAGAACAGAGGACTGGGCCTCTGAGGGAATATCCTCACCTGGCCCCCTTCTCTGTTTTTTCTTTTGGAAAATTAAAAAAAAAAAAAAAAAACAAGAGGGGAGGATTTCCAGCCCCCCCCCCCCCCCCTTCCCTCCCCTTTTAGTCGCCTTCTACGACACGCAGTGAATACGTGGGAAGTATTCTTTCTCCCCTATTCCCAGGGATAATATATATATATATATATATATATATATATATATATATATATATATATATATATATATATATATATATATATATATATATATACATATATATCCTTCCAAGCATCTTTTAATTCTCCCGAGAATCCACTGATACTCTCTCACTCCCACTCTTATTTGCCCTCTTTATCACCTCTTGCACCTTTCTCTTGACCTCCTTTCCTCTTTCTTTTATACATCTCCCAGTCATTTGCACTATTTCCCTGCAAAAATCGTCCAAAAGCCTCTCTCTTCTCTTTCACTAACAATCTTACTTCTTCATCCCACCACTCAATACCCTTTCTAATCTGCCCGCCTCCCACCTTTCTCATGCCACAAGCATCTTTTGCGCTAGCCATCACTGCTTCCCTAAATACATCCCATTCCTCCTCCACTCCCCTTACGTCATTTGCTCTCACATTTTTCCATTTTGCTCTCAATCTCTCCCGGTACTTCCTCACACAAGTCTCCTTTCCAAGCTTACTCTCACCACTCTCTTCATTTCCTCATTCTCTCTTCTTTACTGAAAACCTCTACATATCTTCACCTTCGCCTCCACAAGATAACCATCAGACATCCCTCCAGTTGCACCTCTCAGCACATTAACATCCAAAAGTCTCTCTTTCACAAGCCTGTCAATTACCGCGTAATCCAATAGCGCTCTCTCGTCTTCTCTCCTACTTACATACGTATACTTATGTATATCTCTCTTTTTAAACCAGGTATTACCAATCACCAGTGCTTTTTCAGCACACAAATCCACAAGCTCTTCACCATTTCCATTTAGAACACTGAACATCCAACGTACATCAATTATATCCTCAACTGCCACATTACCCACCTTTGCATTCAAATCACCCATCACTATAACCCAGTCTCGTGCATCAAAGCCTAACACACTCTCTCAGCTACTACCAAAACACTTGCCTATCTTGACCTTTCTTCTCATGACCAGGTGCATATGCACCAATAATCACCCTTCTGTCTCCATCCACTTTTAGTTTTACCCATATCAATCTAGAGTTTACTTTCTTACACTCTATCACATACTCCCACAACTCCTGCTTCAGGAGTAGTGCTACTCCTTCCTTTGCATTTCTCCTCTCACCAACCCCTGACTTTATTCCCAAGACATTCCCAAATAACTCTTCTCCTTTACCCTTGAGCTTCGTTCCACTTATAGCCAAAACAACAAGGTTCCTTTCCTCAAACATACAACCTATGTCTCCTTTTTTCTCATCTTGGTTACATCCACACACATTTAGACACCGCCAATCTGAGCCTTCGAGGAGGATGAGTAATCCCCGCATGACTCCTTCTTCTGTTACCCCTTTTAGAAAGTTAAAACACAAGGAAAGGGTTTCTAGTCCCCCCTCTCCCGTCTCCTTTAGTCGCCTTATACGACACGCGGGGAATGCATGGGAAGGGGCAAATAGGGAGGTAATGACAAGAAGCGGTGAAGTGAAAAGGAGATGGAGTGAGTATTTGGAAGGTTTGTTGAATGTGTTTGATGATAGTTTGGCAGACATAGTGTCTTCTGGTCGAGGTGGTGTGCGAAGTGAGCGGGTCAGGGAGAATGATTTGGTAAACAGAGAAGAGATAGTGAAAGCTTTGCGGAAGATGAAAGCCGGCAAGGCGACGGGTTTGAATGGTATTGCTGTGGAATTTATTATAAAAGGAGTGACTGTGTTGTTGACTGGTAGGTGAGGATATTCAATGTATGTATGGTTCATGGTGAAGCATGCATAGTGCCATTGTACAAAGGCATAGGGGATAAAGGTGAGTGTTCAAATTACAGAGGTATAAGTTTGTTGAGTATTCCTGGGAAATTATATGGGAGGGTATTGATTGAGAGGGTGAAGGCATGTACAGAGCATCAGACTGGGGGAGAGCAGTGTGGTTTTTGAAGTGGTAAAGGATGTGTGGATCAGGTGTTTGCTATGAAGAATGTATGTGACAAATACTTAGAAAAACAAGTGGATTTGTATTTTGCATTTAAGGATCTGGAGAAGGCACATGATAGAGTTGATAGAGATGCTCTGTGGAAGATATTAAGAGTATATGGTGTGGGAGATAAGTTGATAGAAGCAGTGAAAAGTTTTTACCGATGCTGTAAGGAAGAGAGGAAAGTGACTCAGGGAATGTCCGTTTGAGGCAGGGATGCGTGATGTGTATATGGTTGTTTAATTTGTTTATGGATGGGGTTGTTAGGGAGGTGAATGCAAGAGTTTTGGAGAGAGGGGCAAGTTTGCAGTCTGTTGTAGATGAGAGGGCTTGGGAAGTGAGTCAGTTGTTGTTCGCTGATGATACAGCGCTGGTGGCTGATTCGTGTGAGAAACTGCAGAAGCTGGTGACTAAGTTTGGTAAAGTGTGTGAAAGAAGAAACCTGAGAGTAAATGAGAATAAGAGGAAGGTTATTAGGTACAGTAGGGCTGAGGGACAAGTCAATTGGGAGGTAAGTTTGAATGGGGAAAAACTGGAGGAAGTGAAGCGTTTTAGATATATGGGAGTGGATTTGGCAGCGGAAGTGAGTCACAAGGTGGGGGAGGGAGCGAAGGTTCTGGGAGCGTTGAAGAATTTGTGGAAGGCGAGAACGTTATCTCGGAGAGCAAAAATGGGTATGTTTGAGGGAATAATGGTTCCAACAATGTTATATGGTTGTGAGGCATGGGCTATAGATAGGGTTGTACAAAAAGACTTTGTGGATTAAGTTTTGTGTGCTCTCACAGGGAAGCCAGCTGTGTTGATGTTACAAAGTCTTTTTGTAATTTAGAGAAATACAATAATCTAACTAATGATGAAATTAATATCTGTAAGGGTTTAGTGTATGCCAGTTTGTCAAAACCAGTTGAACCTAATTGCCCTAAAAGATTTATAAGAGCTATCAACACTTTATAAAAAGACAAGGATATGCATATTACTATAGCAGATAAGGCTAACACTGTTGTGACTTTAGGCAAAAGTAACTATTTATCTAAAATGAATGATCTTATAAATGATGACTAAACATATTCTACACTCAGTAAAAATCCCTTAGAAGCAGTTAATTTCCATTTCAATAAGGAAATGAAGTTGTTGTTGAAAGGTAATGGTTCTCCTATCAAAAGTTTGTCATCTTTGTCCTCTTCATTGCCATATATGTATGGACTTATCAAAACACATAAACAGAATTTTCCAGCAAGACCTATAGTTAGTTCAGTAGGCTCCATATAAATTGTCAAAATGGTTAGTTTCTTTATCAAGCCCTTTAGTGGGTAAGGTATCAAATTCTAATATCATGAACAATGTAGATTTAATCAACAAGCTAAACAATATCAATGTTAATTTTCATTTCAAACTAGTTAGCTTTGATGTTTCCTCACTTTTCACAAAAGTTCCTGTTGATGACCTTTTAGAATATTTATTTGATGTCTTGGATGATATTCATTTATCTGTTTCAAAGTCTGTTTTCATTGAACTGATGAAATTGTGTATAAAAGACTGTATTTCAATTCAATGGAGATTATTATGCTCAAAAATCTGGTATGGCAATGGGTAACCATCTTTCACCTGTATTAAGTAATCCTTATATGAAATTTTTTGAAACTGTATAGCTAACCTTCTAATGCAATTTGGTTCAGGTATGTAGATGATGTTCTTTGTGTTTGGCCAACAAATGAAAATTTACAAATATTTCTCCCCTTACTTAACAATTAGTACCTTCCATCAAAATTACTGTAGAAAATGAAAATAATGGTATGTTACCATTTTTAGATTGCATGATCCATAGACAAGAAAACAAGTTTAAGTTTAGCATATACAGAAAACCCACCAATGTATCCTCATGTATCCATTAGTACTTATCTCACCATGACAGGGTTAAATTATCATTTCAATCTATGTTCCTTAGGGCGTTACGTATTTGCAGCCCAGAGTTTATTGATGATGATGAGTACGAAAAGATATATTCTATTGGATCTAAGTTAAAATACCCTAGATCTTTCATTGATAAATCCCTTAAGTTAGCAAAGAAATTATTTTATAGAGCTGAGCCCAAACCTCCCATTGACACCAAGAATCTTTTACTTCTCCCTTTTGATAAGAATTTTACTTTACTTCCCATGTTGCTTAAATCCATAAAGAATATCTTAATCAGGAATTCACCAGAAAATTCTCCTGGATGCATCTATAAAGTGCCATGTAGAAATGGTGATAACTTTTATGTTGGGCAGACTGGTAAGGATCTTTCTGTTAGAGTTAAGCAACAAAAATATAGTATAAGAACGGGATAAGAATTAAATGCCTTGTTCAATCACGTTTAAAACTATGATCATTGTATTGACTGGAGCAATGCCATCTCAGTTATTAACTCTAACTCTACTACCACGAGAAATATCATTGAATCTTCTATTATTGAATGCACTAATAATTATGATTATATATTAGTGAGAGTCTATACAAAATAGATGACTTTATTGTTAAAAAAATTTGTAAAATGATAAGTTTATGAACGCTCGTTGTCTGTCTTGGACAAACGCATGTTTACCAAATGGCGTCCTAGCTTCGTCTCTTCGATGTATATCAATTAACTGTTATATTTCTTTCTTGAGTCTCCCTTGATGATGTGATTATTACACAAAAGTGCATTTCGGAACATATCGTGTTTCATTTTCCCCGTGGACTCATATGCAAACTATGTGAAAGAAGAAAGCTGAGAGTAAATGTGAATAAGAGCAAGGTTATTAGGTACGGAAGGGTTAAGGGACAAATCAATTGGGAGATAAGTTTGAATGGAGAAAAACTGGAGGAAGTGAAGTGCCTTAGATATCTGGGAGTGCATTTGGCAGCGGATGGAACCATGGAAGCGGAAGTGAATCACAGGGTGGGGGAGGGGACGAAAGTTCTGGGAGCGTTGAAGAATGTGTGGAAGTCGAGGACATTATCTCGAAAAGCAAAAATGGGTATGTTTGAAAGAACAGTGGTTCCAACAATGTTATATGGTTGCGAGGCGTGGGCTATAGATAGAGTTGTGCGCAGGAGGGTGGATGTGCTGGAAATGAGATGTTTGAGGACAATATGTAGTGTGAAGAGGTTTGATCGAGTAAGTAATAATAGGGTAAGAGAGATGTGTGGTAACAAAAGGAGAGTGGTTGAGAGAGCAGAAGAGGGTGTTTTGAAATGATTTGGTCACATGGAGAAAATAAGTGAGGAAAGATTGACAAAGAGGATATATGTGTCAGCGGTGGAAGGAACGAGGAGAAGTGGGACACCAAATTGGAGGTGGAAAGATGGAGTGAAAAAGATTTTGAGTGACCGGGCCTGAACATGCGGGAGAGTGAAAGGCGTGCAAGGAATAGAGTGAATTGGAACGATGTGGTATACCGGGGTCGACGTGCTGTCAATGAACTGAACCAGGGCATGTGAAGCGTCTGGGGTAAACCATGGAAAGTTCTGTGGGGCCTGGATGTGGAAAGGAGCTGTGGTTTCGGTGCATTATACATGACAGCTAGAGACTGAGTGTGAACGAATGTGGCCTTTGTTGTCCTTTCCTAACGCTACCTCGTGCACATGAGGGGGAGGGGGATGTTACTTCATGTGTGGCGGTGTGGCGATGGGAATAAATAAAGGCAGACAGTATGAATTATATGCATGTGTATATATGTATATTTCTGTGTGTGTATATATATGTCTACGTTGAGATGTATAGTTATGTATATTTGCGTGTGTGGACGTATATGTATATACATGTGTATGTGGGTGGTTTGCGCCATTCTTCCGCCTGTTTCCTTGCGCTACCTCGTTGACGCGGGAGACAGCGACAAAGTAAAATAGATAAATGAATATAATATATATACATATATATATATATATATATATATATATATATATATATATATATATATATATATATATATATATATATATATATTTTTTTTTTTTTTTGCTTTGTCGCTGTCTCCCGCGTTTGCGAGGTAGCGCAAGGAAACAGACGAGAGAAATGGCCCAACCCACCCCCATACACATGTATATACATACGTCCACACACGCAAATATACATACCTACACAGCTTTCCATGGTTTACCCCAGACGCTTCACATGCCTTGATTCAATCCACTGCCAGCACGTCAACCCCGGTATACCACATCGCTCCAAATCACTCTATTCCTTGCCCTCCTTTCACCCTCCTGCATGTTCAGGCCCCGATCACACAAAATCTTTTTCACTCCATCTTTCCACCTCCAATTTGGTCTCCCTCTTCTCCTCGTTCCCTCCACCTCCGACACATATATTCTCTTGGTCAATCTTTCCTCACTCATTCTCTCCATGTGCCCGAACCATTTCAAAACACCCTCTTCTGCTCTCTCAACCACGCTCTTTTTATTTCCACACATCTCTCTTACCCTTACGTTACTTACTCGATCAAACCACCTCACACCACATATTGTCCTCAAACATCTCATTTCCAGCACATCCATCCTCCTGCGCACAACTCTATTCATAGCCCACGCCTCGCAACCATACAACATTGTTGGAACCACTATTCCTTCAAACATACCCATTTTTGCTTTCCGAGATAATGTTCTCGACTTCCACACATTCTTCAAGGCTCCCAGAATTTTCGCCCCCTCCCCCACCCTATGATCCACTTCCGCTTCCATGGTTCCATCCGCTGCCAGATCCACTCTCAGATATCTAAAACACTTCACTTCCTCCAGTTTTTCTCCATTCAAACTCACCTCCCAGTTGACTTGACCCTCAACCCTACTGTACCTAATAACCTTGCTCTTATTCACATTTACTCTTAACTTTCTTCTTTCACACACTTTACTTTATATTATTATTATTATTATTATTATTATTATTATTTTTTCATTTTTTTATTTGCTTTGTCGCTGTCTCCCGCGTTAGCGAGGTAGCGCAAGGAAACAGACGGAAGAATGGCCCAAACCACCCACATACATATGTATATACATACACGTCCACACACGCAAATATACATAACTAATTATCCCTGGGGATAGAGGAGAAAGAATACTTCCCACGCATTCCTCACGTGTCGTAGAAGTCGACAGAAGGGGACGGGAGCGCGGGGCTCGAAACCCTCCCCTCCTAGTATTTTAACTTTCTAAAAGGGGAAACAGAAGAAGGAGTCACGCGGGGAGTGCTCATCCTCCTCGAAGGTTCAGATTGGGGTGTCTAAATGTGTGTGGACGTAACCAAGATGAGAAAAAAGGAAAGATAGGTATTATGTTTGAGGAAAGGAACCTGGATGTTTTGGCTCTGAGTGAAACGAAGCTCAATGGTAAAGGGGAAGAGTGGTTTGGGAATGTCTGGGGAGTAAAGTCAGGGGTTAGTGAGAGAACAACAGCAAGGGAAGGAGTAGCACTACTCCTGAAACATGAGTGGTGGGAGTATGTGATAGAGTGTAAGAAAGGAAATTCTGGATTGATATGGGTAAAACTGAAAGTTGATAGAGAGAGATGGGTGATTATTGGTGCATATGCACCTGGGCCTGAAAAGAAAGATCATGAGAGGCAAGTGTTTTGGGAGCAGCTGAATGAGTGTGTTAGTGGTTTTGATGCACAAGACCGGGTTATAGTGATGGGTGATTTGAATGCAAAGATAAGTAATGTGGCAGTTGAGGGAATAATTGGTATACATGGGGTGTTCAGATTGGAAATGGAAATGGTGAAGAGCTTGTAGATTTATGTGCTCAAAAAGGACTGGTGATTGGGAATACCTGGTTTAAAAAGCGAGATATAAATAAGTATACGTATGTAAGTAGGAGAGATGGCCAGAGAGCGTTATTGGATTACGTGTTAATTGATAGGCGCGTGAAAGAGAGACTTTTGGATGTTAATGTGCTGAGAGGCGCAACTGTAGGGATGTCTGATCATTATCTTGTGGAGGCGAAGGTGAAGATTTGTAGGGGTTTTCAGAAAAAAAGAGAGAATGTTGGGGTGAAGAGAGTGGGTGGTGAGAGTAAGTGAGCTTGGGAAGGAAACTTGCGTGAGGAAGTACCAGAAGACTGAGTACAGAATGGAAAAAAGTGAGAACAAAGGAGGTAAGGGTATTGGGGGAGGAATTGGATGTATTTAGGGAAGCAGTGATGGCTTGCGCAAAAGATGCTTGTGGCATGAGAAGCGTGGGAGGTGGGTTGATTAGAAAGGGTAGTGAGTGGTGGGATGAAGAAGTAAGGGTATTAGTGAAAGAGAAGAGAGAGGCATTTGGACGATTTTTGCAGGGAAAAAAAATGCAAATGAGTGGGAGATGTATAAAAGAAAGAGGCAGGAGGTCAAGAGAAAGGTGCAAGAGGAGAAAAAGAGGGCAAATGAGAGTTGGGGTGAGAGAGTATCATTAAATTTTAGGGAGAATAAAAAGATGTTTTGGAAGGAGGTAAATAAAGTGAGTAAGACAAGGGAGCAAATAGGAACTTCAGTGAAGGGGGCTAACGGGGAGGTGATAACAAGTAGTGGTGATGTGAGAAGGAGATGGAGTGAGTATTTTGAAGGTTTGTTGAATGTGTTTGATGATAGAGTGGCAGATATAGGGTGTTTTGGTCGAGGTGGTGTGCAAAGGGAGAGGGTTAGGGAAAATGATTTGGTAAACAGAGAAGAGATAGTGAAAGCTTTGCGGAAGATGAAAGCCGGCAAGGCAGCAGGTTTGGATGGTATTGCAGTGGAATTTATTAAAAAAGGGGGTGACTGTATTGTTGACTGGTTGGTAAGGTTATTTAATGTATGTATGATTCATGGTAAGGTGCCTGAGGATTGGCGGAATGCTTGCATAGTGCCATTGTACAAAGGCAAAGGGGATAAGAGTGAGTGCTCAAATTACAGAGGTATAAGTTTGTTGAGTATTCCTGGTAAATTATATGGGAGGGTATTGATTGAGAGGGTGAAGGCATGTACAGAGCATCAGATTGGGGAAGAGCAGTGTGGTTTCAGAAGTGGTAGAGGATGTGTGGATCAGGTGTTTGCTTTGAAGAATGTATGTGAGAAATACTTAGAGAAGCAAATGGATTTGTATGTAGCATTTATGGATCTGGAGAAGGCATATGATAGACTTGATAGAGATGCTCTGTGGAAGGTATTAAGAATATATGGTGTGGGAGGCAAGTTGTTAGAAGCAGTGAAAAGTTTTTATCAAGTATGTAAGGCATGTGTACGTGTGGGAAGAGATGAAAGTGATTGGTTCTCAGCGAATGTAGGTTTGCGGCAGGGGTGTGTGATGTCTCCATGGTTGTTTAATTTGTTTATGGATGAGGTTGTTAGGGAGGTGAATGCAAGAGTTTTGGAAAGAGGGGCAAGTATGCAGTCTGTTGTGGATGAGAGAGCTTGGGAAGTGAGTCAGTTGTTGTTCGCTGATGATACAGCGCTGGTGGCTGATTCATGTGAGAAACTGCAGAAGCTGGTGACTGAGTTTGGTAAAGTGTGTAGAAGAAGAAAGTTAAGAGTAAATGTGAATAAGAGCAAGGTTATTAGGTACAGTAGGGTTGAGGGTCAAGGCAATTGGGAGGTAAGTTTGAATGGAGAAAAACTGGAGGAAGTAAAGTGTTTGAGATATCTGGGAGTGGATCTGGCAGCGGATGGAACCATGAAAGCGGAAGTGAATCACAGGGTGGGGGAGGGGGCAAAATTTCTGTGAGCCTTCAAGAATGTTTGGAAGTCGAGAACATTATCTCGGAAAGCAAAAATGGGTATCTTTGAAGGAATTGTGGTTCCAACAATGTTGTATGGTTGCGAGGCGTGGGCTATGGATAGAGTTGTGCGCAGCAGGGTGGATGTGCTGGAAATGAGATGTTTGAGGAAAATATGTGGTGTGAGGTGGATTGATCGAGTAAGTAATATAAGGGTAAGAGAGATGTGTGGAAATAAAAAGAGTGTGGTTGAGAGAGCAGAAGAGGGTGTTTTGAAATGGTTTGGTCACATGGAGGGAATGAGTGAGGAAAGATTGACCAAGAGGATATATGTGTCAGAGGTGTAGGGAACGAGAAGTGGGAGACCAAATTGGAGGTGGAAAGATGGAGTGAAAAAGATTTTGAGTGATCGGGGCCTGAACATGCAGGAGGGTGAAAGGCGTGCAAGAAATAGAGTGAATTAGAACGATGTGGTATATATATATATATATATATATATATATATATATATATATATATATATATATATATATATATATATATATATATATATATACATATATATATATATATATATTTGTCGCTGTCTCCCGCGTTTGCGAGGTAGCGCAGAGGAAACAGACGAAAGAAATGGCCCAACCCACCCCCATACACATGTATATACATACGTCCACACACGCAAATATACATACCTACACAGCTTTCCATGGTTTACTCCAGACGCTTCACATGCCCTGATTCAATCCACTGACAGCACGTCAACCTCGGTATACCACATCGATCCAATTCACTCTATTCCTTGCCCTCCTTTCACCCTCCTGCATGTTCAGGCCTCGATCACACAAAATCTTTTTCACTCCATCTTTCCATCTCCAATTTGGTCTCCCACTTCTCGTTCCCTCCACCTCCGACACATATATCCTCTTGGTCAATTTTTCCTCACTCATTCTCTCCATGTGCCTAAACCATTTCAAAACACCCTCTTCTGCTCTCTCAACCATGCTCTTTTTATTTCCACACATCTCTCTTACCCTTACGTTACTTACTCGATCAAACCACCTCACACCACATATTGTCCTCAAACATCTCATTTCCAGCACATCCATCCTCCTGCGCACAAATCTATTCATAGCCCACGCCTCGCAACCATACAACATTGTTGGAACCACTATTCCTTCAAACATACCCATTTTTGCTTTCCGAGATAATGTTCTCGACTTCCACACATTCTTCAAGGCTCCCAGGATTTTCGCCCCCTCCCCCACCCTATGATCCACTTCCGCTTCCATGGTTCCATCCGCTGTCAGATCCACTCCCAGATATCTAAAACACTTTACTTCCTCCAGTTTTTCTCCATTCAAACTTACCTCCCAATTGACTTGACCCTCAACCCTACTGTACCTAATTACCTTGCTCTTATTCACATTTACTCTTAACTTTCTTCTTTCACACACTTTACCAAACTCAGTCACCAGCTTCTGCAGTTTCTCACATGAATCAGCCACCAGCGCTGTATCATCAGCGAACAACAACTGACTCACTTCCCAAGCTCTCTCATCCCCAACATACTTCATACTCTCCCCTCTTTCCAAAACTCTTGCATTCACCTCCCTAACAACCCCATCCATAAACAAATTAAACAAACATGGAGACATCACACACTCTTGCCGCAAACCTACATTCACTGAGAACCAATCACTTTCCTCTCTTCCTACACGTACACACATTTATATATATATATATATATATATATATATATATATATATATATATATATATATATATATATATATATATATATATATATATATATATTTTCAAACTTCGCCATTTCCCGCATTAGCGAGGTAGCGTTAAGAACAGAGGAATGGGCCTTTGAGGGAATACCCTCACCTGGCCCAATTCTCTGTTCCTTCTTTTGGAAAATTAAAAAAAAAAAACGAGAGACGAGGATTTCCAGCCCCCCGCTCCCTCCCCTTTTAGTCGCCTTCTACGACACGCAGGGAATACGTGGGAAGTATTCTTTCTCCCTTATCCCCAGGGAATATATATATATATATATATATATTTTTTTTTTTCTTTTTTCGCTGTCTCCCGCGTTTGCGAGATAGCGCAAGGAAACAGACGAAAGAAATGGCCCAACCCCCCCTCCCATACACATGTACATACACACGTCCACACACGCAAATATACATACCTACACAGCTTTCCATGGTTTACCCCAGACGCTTCACATGCCTTGATTCAATCCACTGACAGCACGTCAACCCCTGTATACCACATCGCTCCAATTCACTCTATTCCTTGCCCTCCTTTCACCCTCCTGCATGTTCAGGCCCCGATCACACAAAATCTTTTTCACTCCATCTTTCCACCTCCAATTTGGTCTCCCTCTTCTCCTCGTTCCCTCCACCTCCGACACATATATCCTCTTGGTCAATCTTTCCTCACTCATTCTCTCCATGTGCCTAAACCATTTCATAACACCCTCTTCTGCTCTCTCAACCACGCTCTTTTTATTTCCACACATCTCTCTTACCCTTACGTTACTTACTCGATCAAACCACCTCACACCACACATTGTCCTCAAACATCTCATTTCCAGCACATCCATCCTCCTGCGCACAACTCTATCCATAGCCCACGCCTCGCAACCATACAACATTGTTGGAACCACTATTCCTTCAAACATACCCATTTTTGCTTTCCGAGATAATGTTCTCGACTTCCACACATTTTTCAAGGCTCCCAAAATTTTCGCCCCCTCCCCCACCCTATGATCCACTTCCGCTTCCATGGTTCCATCCGCTGACAGATCCACTCCCAGATATCTAAAACACTTCACTTCCTCCAGTTTTTCTCCATTCAAACTCACCTCCCAATTGACTTGACCCTCAACCCTACTGTACCTAATAACCTTGCTCTTATTCACATTTACTCTTAACTTTCTTCTTCCACACACTTTACCAAACTCAGTCACCAGCTTCTGCAGTTTCTCACATGAATCAGCCACCAGCGCTGTATCATCAGCGAACAACAACTGACTCACTTCCCAAGCTCTCTCATCCCCAACAGACTTCATACTTGCCCCTCTTTCCAGGACTCTTGCATTTACCTCCCTAACAACCCCATCCATAAACAAATTAAACAACCATGGAGACATCACACACCCCTGCCGCAAACCTACAGTCACTGAGAACCAATCACTTTCCTCTCTTCCTACACGTACACATGCCTTACATCCTCGATAAAAACTTTTCACTGCTTCTAACAACTTGCCTCCCACACCATATATTCTTAATACCTTCCACAGAGCATCTCTATCAACTCTATCATATGCCTTCTCCAGATCCATAAATGCTACATACAAATCCATTTGCTTTTCTAAGTATTTCTCACATACATTCTTCAAAGCAAACACCTGATCCACACATCCTCTACCACTTCTGAAACCACACTGCTCTTCCCCAATCTGATGCTCTGTACATGCCTTCACCCTCTCAATCAATACCCTCCCATATAATTTACCAGGAATACTCAACAAACTTATACCTCTGTAATTTGAGCACTCACTCTTATCCCCTTTGCCTTTGTACAATGGCACTATGCACGCATTCCGCCAATCCTCAGGCACCTCACCATGAGTCATACATACATTAAATAACCTTACCAACCAGTCAACAATACAGTCACCCCCTTTTTTAATAAATTCCACTGCAATACCATCCAAACCTGCTGCCTTGCCGGCTTTCATCTTCCGCAAAGCTTTTACTACCTCTTCTCTGTTTACCAAATCATTTTCCCTAACCCTCTCACTTTGCACTCCACCTCGACCAAAACACCCTATATCTGCCACTCTGTCATCAGACACATTCAACAAACCTTCAAAATACTCATTCCATCTCCTTCTCACATCACCACTACTTGTTATCACCTCCCCATTTACGCCCTTCACTGAAGTTCCCATTTGCTCCCTTGTCTTACGCACCCTATTTACCTCCTTCCAGAACATCTTTTTATTCTCCCTAAAATTTACTGATAGTCTCTCACCCCAACTCTCATTTGCCCTTTTTTTCACCTCTTGCACCTTTCTCTTGACCTCCTGTCTCTTTCTTTTATACTTCTCCCACTCAATTGCATTTTTTCCCTGCAAAAATCGTCCAAATGCCTCTCTCTTCTCTTTCACTAATACTCTTACTTCTTCATCCCACCACTCACTACCCTTTCTAAACAGCCCACCTCCCACTCTTCTCATGCCACAAGCATCTTTTGCGCAAGCCATCACTGATTCCCTAAATACATCCCATTCCTCCCCCACTCCCCTTACTTCCATTGTTCTCATCTTTTTCCATTCTGTACACAGTCTCTCCTGGTACTTCCCCACACAGGTCTCCTTCCCAAGCTCACTTACTCTCACCACCTTCTTCACCCCAACATTCACTCCTCTTTTCTGAAAACCCATACTAATCTTCACCTTAGCCTCCACAAGATAATGATCAGACATCCCTCCAGTTGCACCTCTCAGCACATTAACATCCAAAAGTCTCTCTTTCGCACGCCTGTCAATTAACACGTAATCCAATAACGCTCTCTGGCCATCTCTCCTACTTACATAAGTATACTTATGTATATCTCGCTTTTTAAACCAGGTATTCCCAATCATCAGTCCTTTTTCAGCACATAAATCTACAAGCTCTTCACCATTTCCATTTACAACACTGAACACCCCATGCATACCAATTATTCCCTCAACTGCCACATTACTCACCTTTGCATTCAAATCACCCATCACTATAACCCGGTCTCGTGCATCAAAACCGCTAACACACTCATTCAGCTGCTCCCAAAACACTTGCCTCTCATGATCTTTCTTCTCATGCTCAGGTGCATATGCACCAATAATCACCCACCTCTCTCCATCAACTTTCAATTTTACCCATATTAATCGAGAATTTACTTTCTTACATTCTATCACATACTCCCACAACTCCTGTTTCAGGAGTATTGCTACTCCTTCCTTATATTTTTTTTATTATACTTTGTCGCTGTCTCCCGCGTTTGCGAGGTAGCGCAAGGAAACAGACGAAAGAAATGGCCCAACCCCCCCCCCCCCATACACATGTATATACATACGTCCACACACGCAAATATACATACCTACACAGCTTTCCATGGTTTACCCCAGTCGCTTCACATGCCTTGATTCAATCCACTGACAGCACGTCAACCCCGGTATACCACATCGCTCCAATTCACTCTATTCCTTGCCCTCCTTTCACCCTCCTGCATGTTCAGGCCCCGATCCCACAAAATCTTTTTCACTCCATCTTTCCACCTCCAATTTGGTCTCCCTCTTCTCCTCGTTCCCTCCACCTCCGACACATATATCCTCTTGGTCAATCTTTCCTCACTCATTCTCTCCATGTGCCCAAACCACTTCAAAACACCCTCTTCTGCTCTCAAAACCACGCTCTTTTTATTTCCACACATCTCTCTTACCCTTACGTTACTCACTCGATCAAACCACCTCACACCACACATTGTCCTCAAACATCTCATTTCCAGCACATCCATCCTCCTGCGCACAACTCTATCCATAGCCCACGCCTCGCAACCATACAACATTTTTGGAACCACTATTCCTTCAAACATACCCATTTTTGCTTTCCGAGATAATGTTCTCGACTTCCACACATTCTTCAAGGCCCCCAGAATTTTCGCCCCCTCCCCCACCCTATAATCCACTTCCGCTTCCATGGTTCCATCCGCTGCCAGATCCAATATATATATATATATATATATATATATATATATATATATATATATATATATATATATATATATATATATATATATATATATATATATATAACGCTGGAAATCCTCCCCCTCTCGTTTTTAATTTTCCAAAAGAAGGAATAGAGAAGGGCGCCAAGTGAGTTTAGACCTATAAGATGAATTCTTTGCCAACCTATGAGATTTATCAAAGAAAGATGTAAGGTGCTTAAACTTGGATCCAGTAGAATATACCTTCTCAAACTCATCATGAATAGATTCCGGACTGCATATACGTAATGCCCAAGGGAACATAGACTGGAATTATGATAATTAAGTCTGTCATGTTGAGATAAATAATAGTGAATACATGAACAAACATTGGTGGGTTTTCTTTATATGCTTAACTTAAACATGTTTCCATCCCTATAAATCATGCAATCTAAAATTGGTAACATACCATTATGTTCTACTTCCTCAGTAAAGATGAGAGAAGGTACTAAATTGTTTAGAAAAGGAAGAAATGTTTGTAAATTTTCGTCTTTTCCATGAGTTTATATGCGAAAGACAGATGGCATGGGCCTTGATTGGTCCACGACTGGGTTGTTTGGTAAAAATAAAAAAAAAGAAACGGAGTTTAGATTGACAAGAAATGTAATTCAGCCCAAAATTTTTTAATGGTATCACCAACTCCACGCTGCTGCACATTAGCTTTCTGCTGTCCTTGTTACCGCTGTCGTTTATACAGTTTATTTCTTGTGTTTTTCTCAGTATATCTGAATTTATAAAATATTTGTCAAAACGACTTTTGAAGGTATTTATAGTCTTAGCATTCACTATGTCTGACAGTAACTTATTTCGGTGCTCAACACACCAACTGGAAAAGATGTTTTTCCCCACGTTCATATTACATCTTCTAGCTTTGAGTTTTATTCCATTCATCCTGGTATCCGTACTTTCTTGTACTTCGAAAAGATGTTCGCGATTTACGTCATCGCACTAAAATTCTGAAAACTTGGATTAAGTCGCCGCGAAGTCTACGTTTTTAAGGGAGAAGAGATTCAATCGTTTTAATCTCATTTCGTATGCCATATTTGTAAGGGATGGGATTAATTTCGTCGCGCGTCTTTGTACTTGCTCTAATCTTTCCTCGTCTTTTTCATGATTTCGAGACCAAAATTGTGGTCTTACTAGAGGATTGTAAAGTGTGAGAATTGTTTCTGGTGTCTTGTAATCTATGTTCCTGGCTATGAAACCTGATATTTAGTTGCCTGTTTTTACTTGTTGTTTGATACTGTTTAGTGTCCTTCAGATTGTTGCTAATGACAACTCCAAGGTTCTTTTCTTCATTTCCTTTAGTTAGAAAGTTTCCGAATAGTTTGTAGTCGTAACGCATATTTTCCTTGTCTCCAAAGTGCATAACTTTACACTTGTCTACATTAAACTTCATTTGCCATTTGTCTGACCACTCTGTTAGTAAGTTAAGATACAGCTCTGCCTCCTAGATTAGTATCGTCAGCAAATCTCATGATCTTAGATATGAGACCGAGTTTTAGGTCATTAATGTATATCATGAAAAGAATTGGGCCTAGGAGCGACCCCTGTGGCACACCACTCGTTACGTCTAGCCAATGTGAGGCTTCGCCGTTTAATACTACACGTTGCTTTCTTCCGGTAAGCCAGTCTCTGATCCATGTACAGAGTTCTTCACTGATTCCGTGTGCTTTGAGTTTATATGAAAGTCTCTTGTGAGGTTCTTTGTCGAAAGCCTTTTGGAAATCTAAATATACTACGTCAGACGGTAAATTTTCGTCCCAGTTCTGATAAATAACATTAAAAAATTCCAACAAATTCGTCAGTCAGGATCTTCTATAGCGGAAACCGTGTTGATTGTCCAATACAATTTTGTGTTCTAGAAACGTGACAATTTTATCTCGTATTATTTTTTCCATCATTTTACCTAACATTGACGTAAGGCTAATTGGGCGGTAGTTCAAGGCACATTTTTTGTTTCCTTTTTTGTATACAGCAATAATATTTGCTAGTTTCCAGTCAGTTGGCACCTGACCATCTTATAGAGATTTGTTGAATATTTTTGTTATGGTGTATATCAGCTGTCTCCTGACCTCTTTTAAAAATCTTGGAGCTAAGTGATCTGGGCCGTTGGATTTGTTATGATTTAATTGGTCCAGGTATTGAAATACTCCAGAGTTCTTTATTTCTCTAACCTTCAACTCTTCTTCATCAGATCCTTGTAACATTTTCATTGGTTGTGGTATTCGAGATGTTTCTTCAGTTGTCAATACGGAGTTACAAGAATCATTCAGTATGGTGGCCATTTCCTTGTCGTCAGTAGTTAGTGTGTCATGTTCGTTTCGTAATGGTCAAATTCCTTCTTTTACTGTCTTCCTTTGTCTTATATATTTGAAGAATTCCTTAGTATTATTCTTAACCTTTAAGAGAATTCTTTTTTCTTCGTCACGTTTACTCTGTCTTATGACCTTATATTCTCTTTGGATTTTGGTTAATTCCTGGAGATTTTCATCGGTTCCCAAGTATTTGAAGTTCTTATATGTTTTCTCTTTTTTGGCAAATTAGTCCTTCTATTCTCCTGTTCATCCATGATGGTTTTGAAATATTGCAAGTTCTCTTTGATATTCGTGGAAGATGTTTATTGTCAATCTTGTGTAGTGTGTTTTTAGAATCATTCCACATTTCCTTTACTGTGTGAACGTCAAGAAGTTTTGTATAATTGGTACTGCGAATTTCGTGTCTAATACTTTCAAAATGTGCTTGCCTATAATCTAGGATCAAGAGTTTATTGTCATATATTTCATAATCCAAATTGATCTCTAATCTAATCAAAATGTAATCGCTGCTTGACAAGCTCTCGCCTACTTCGCAAGAGTTGATTAAGTTTGTGTCACAGGTGAGGACAAGATCAAGAATGTCTTTACCTCTTGTTGGTTTTTTAATCAACTGATCTAGAAAAGTGTCTTCAATCAGTTCCGTTAGTCTCGTTCCCTCTCGGTCACCTGTTAACTTGTTCCAGTTTGTGTTTGGACTATTGAAGTCTCCTGCTATCATAACCTCTTTACTGTTCATTACAGTTTTGATTTCATTGTATGATATCGTGGTCTTCTTTTTGCTTAGGAGATCTGTAAATAACGCCAAGACGTAGTTTACTTTTGAACTTGTCAGTAATGTCAATATAAAGAGAGTGGTAAGTGTGTGTGTTTACTTTGCTTATCTTAATAGCACTTAGATTGTTATCAACGTAGATCAAAACTCCACCACTTACCTTGTACAAGTGATCTTCGTAAATAGTTTGTATCTGGGTATTGCTAACTCGACGATTAGGTGTTTATCTTCAGAGTTTACTCAGGTTTCTGAGATTGTAATAATGTTCAGTTTTCAGTAACTGTATAGGATATAATAGATTCATCGCGTTTCGTAATGATGCTCCGGGCATTTGTGCATATCAAACTTATTTTCTTCGGAGTTGATCTCTGGAGTAAATTTGCCTCTTTTTTTTACTGTCGGTATGTTTGTGTGTATTATCACTGTTAATGTGTGCGTCGTGTGCAGCAGCGGGATACAGACGGTTCTCCATCTGTTTCGGGTTCGCCGCCTTACTCTGACCCTCCCGCACTGGACCCTACCAACCTGGGTCATTACCTGAGAGTTGACCTGTCGCTGTGCTAACCCGCTCCTTATACTGTCTGAGTTGTTCCCAACTGATCATACTTGACATTTCTTTGCTAATTCGTCAAGGTCCCATCCATCCTTAAACGCTATCTTTATAATGATCAAACTGGACGCCGTGTCCTCCAGATCCCTTCCACACTCGGATTCTCCCCGCACCGACCCACCCACCACAGCTACTCCTTCAACCTCCCTCACTCTCCTATTTTCTTCGTTACCTCGACCATGATTTGTTCTCCTGAGTAGCTTATCTATCGAAAAAAGGCCTAATTTTCTCATCCAGTACTCTGCCAAGGCGGGCATTCCCTATTCCATTTAAGTGAAGACCATCTCTAGCGTACAGAGGTCTTTCATGACTAAAATGGTCCCACAGGTCTATACTAAACACACTATCCTCCTCCCTACAGAGAGCTTCCATTCTGTTTATCCCTAACATTCTACTGAGGGTACAGGAATCGACGTCATACTATGGCAGCAATCCCGATATTATAAGCTTCCTACGACTTTCCTTGAACTTGTTAATAAGTTCCCTATACTTCGCTAGTATGTCCTCCGATCTCCCATTAACTGCATCGTTCGTCCCCACCTCAACGACAAAAATCACATACTCGGGATTCTTTGAGATTACGTTGTCAAACTTATCTAGGACGCGTTCTATCCCAGCTCCTGCATAACACAAGTTCTTATTTCTACACTTCGCACAGAACTCCTGCTCCTGATGTCTGACTATAGAGTCCCTGACCAGGATGATGCTACGATCATCCTGTACTTCATCATCCAGGAAGCTAAACCTACTGTGAGTGGAGATTAGTTCTGTTGTTCGGTGATGCGACGACAAGTTTTCCTCGCAGGTTGGAAGGTGGAAGTGTCTTCCAACTTCGTCTCTGCGGTTGCTATCCTACTATTTAAGCTGATAGCCTAGATAATATACCAATGTCTGTTTCCTGTAACGCAACCACTTTCGCTGCTAAGAACCCAGCTTCCTCTTCCCATCCTCTCACTCAAACATTTAGTTTCTCCAAGCTTCGCTAATTTTCCTAACACCTATCGAAAGCCCATCAAAAACGTCGCAGAACAAAAAAAAAAAGTGTACTGACCTTCTCTGAGGAAAAAATCCCTGGTGTACTCTCAATGACATCTGGGCAGGCAACTCGAGAAACTAGAGCCATCTTCTAGGATTTAACTAAGATCAAAGGATTCCACTGAAATTCAAATGATTTCGCTAAGATTCAAGGAATTTCACTAAGATTTAAGTGGGTCACTAACCGGCCTACAAAAAGACCTAAAATCGGGTCAGCTAGCGCGTCGCTGCAGCACATCTGTCGTCAACAAGGGTTTGCGGGAGAATCAGACAGCATCAGGACAGGCAGTTAATGATGCCACTAACTGATGTATCAGACACAATCAGGACAGGCAGTTAATATTGCCACTAACTGTTGTATCAGACATCATCAATACAGGTTATCAATGAGCCTTCTAACATCATATCATGAATAATACATAGAAATTCGCAACTAAAGAAGAGATAAACGTCGTCAGTCCATTGCTATAGATAAATATAATATTACATCTGAATTCTGATCAGTATAGATACCCTAGTACCCTGTACTAACATTAAATGCCATGTTGGCACCAGGTTAACAAACCTTTGATGCAACGTCTGTTCTTTCAGTGGAATATAATGATACCTCAAGAGTGAATAAAATGTGGTACCTGAGTCAAGTTAACGGTGTATCTCAGGCAAGTGTGGAAGTCGGTACCATCCTCCCGTAGAGGTACAGTGAGGAGCTTCAGCTGCTGCTCACTCAGGTTCAGATGCAGCAGCTCAGGTGGGGCGCTACACCAGTGAGGCGGGGTCAGCGTTATGAATATCTGACCACAATACACGATGGCCACGAAGATGTTCAACAAACAGCCGAACACGAACAGCAACTGATGGTCAAAAAAAGAATTACACAGATCATTCCATATGAGTATATATATATATATATATATATATATATATATATATATATATATATATATATATATATATATATATATATATATTTTCCCTGGGGATAGGGGACAAAGAATACTTCCCACGTATTCCCTGCGTGTCGTAAAAGGCGACTAAAAGGGGAGGGAGCGGGGGGCTGGAAATCCTCCCCTCTCGTTTTTTTTTTTTAATTTTCCAAAAGAAGGAACAGAGAATTGGGCCAGGTGAGGGTATTCCCTCAGAGGCCCAGTCCTCTGTTCTTAACGCTACCTCGCTAATGCGGGAAATGGCGAACAGTTTGAAAGAAAAGAAGAAAATATATATATATATATATATATATATATATATATATATATATATATATATATATATATATATATATATATATATATATATATATATATATATATATATATATAAATATATATATATATATATATATATATATATATATATATATATATATATATATATATATACATATTTTTTTTTTTTTTATACTTTGTCGCTGTCTCCCGCGTTTGCGAGGTAGCGCAAGGAAACAGACGAAAGAAATGGCCCCACCCCCCCCCCCCCCCCATACACAAGTATATACATACGTCCACACACGCAAATATACATACCTACACAGCTTTCCATGGTTTACCCCAGACGCTTCACATGCCTTGATTCAATCCACTGACAGCACGTCAACCCCGGTATACCACATCGCTCCAATTCACTCTATTCCTTGCCCTCCTTTCACCCTCCTGCAAGTTCAGGCCCTGATCACACAAAATCTTTTTCACTCCATCTTTCCACCTCCAATTTGGTCTCCCTCTTCTCCTTGCTCCCTCCACCTCCGACACATATATCCTCTTGGTCAATCTTTCCTCACTCATCCTCTCCATGTGCCCACACCACTTCAAAACACCCTCTTCTGCTCTCTCAACCACGCTCTTTTTATTTCCACACATCTCTCTTACCCTTACGTTACTCACTCGATCAAACCACCTCACACCACACATTGTCCTCAAACATCTCATTTCCAGCACATCCATCCTCCTGCGCACAACTCTATCCATAGCCCACGCCTCGCAACCATACAACATTGTTGGAACCACTATTCCTTCAAACATACCCATTTTTGCTTTCCGAGATAATGTTCTCGACTTCCACACATTCTTCAAGGCCCCCAGAATTTTCGCCCCCTCCCCCACCCTATGATCCACTTCCGCTTCCATGGTTCCATCCGCTGACAGATCCACTCCCAGATATCTAAAACACTTCACTTCCTCCAGTTTTTCTCCATTCAAACTCACCTCCCAATTGACTTGACCCTCAACCCTACTGTACCTAATAACCTTGCTCTTATTCACATTTACTCTTAACTTTCTTCTTCCACACACTTTACCAAACTCAGTCACCAGCTTCTGCAGTTTCTCACATGAATCAGCCACCAGCGCTGTATCATCAGCGAACAACAACTGACTCACTTCCCAAGCTCTCTCATCCCCAACAGACTTCATACTTGCCCCTCTTTCCAAAACTCTTGCATTTACCTCCCTAACAACCCCATCCATAAACAAATTAAACAACCATGGAGACATCACACACCCCTGCCGCAAACCTACATTCACTGAGAACCAATCACTTTCCTCTCTTCCTACACGTACACATGCCTTACATCCTCGATAAAAACTTTTCACTGCTTCTAACAACTTGCCTCCCACACCATATATTCTTAATACCTTCCACAGAGCATCTCTATCAACTCTATCATATGCCTTCTCCAGATCCATAAATGCTACATACAAATCCATTTGCTTTTCTAAGTATTTCTCACATACATTCTTCAAAGCAAACACCTGATCCACACATCCTCTACCACTTCTGAAACCACACTGCTCTTCCCCAATCTGATGCTCTGTACATGCCTTCACCCTCTCAATCAATACCCTCCCATATAATTTACCAGGAATACTCAACAAACTTATACCTCTGTAATTTGAGCATTCACTCTTATCCCCTTTGCCTTTGTACAATGGCACTATGCACGCATTCCGCCAATCCTCAGGCACCTCACCATGAGTCATACATACATTAAATAACCTTACCAACCAGTCAACAATACAGTCGCCCCCTTTTTTAATAAATTCCACTGCAATACCATCCAAACCTGCTGCCTTGCCGGCTTTCATCTTCCGCAAAGCTTTCACTACCTCTTCTCTGTTTACCAAATCATTTTCCCTAACCCTCTCACTTTGCACACCACCTCGACCAAAACACCCTATATCTGCCACTCTATCATCAAACACATTCAACAAACCTTCAAAATACTCACTCCATCTCCTTCTCACATCACCACTACTTGTTATCACCTCCCCATTTGCGCCCTTCACTGAAGTTCCCATTTGCTCCCTTGTCTTACGCACTTTATTTACCTCCTTCCAGAACATCTTTTTATTCTCCCTAAAATTTAATGATACTCTCTCACCCCAACTCTCATTTGCCCTTTTTTTCACCTCTTGCACCTTTCTCTTGACCTCCTGTCTCTTTCTTTTATACATCTCCCACTCAATTGCATTTTTTCCCTGCAAAAATCGTCCAAATGCCTCTCTCTTCTCTTTCACTAATACTCTTACTTCTTCATCCCACCACTCACTACCCTTTCTAATCAACCCACCTCCCACTCTTCTCATGCCACAAGCATCTTTTGCGCAATCCATCACTGATTCCATAAATACATCCCATTCCTCCCCCACTCCCCTTGCTTCCATTGTTCTCAATATATATATATATTGACTTGTATTAACTTTCTAAAATGGGAAACAGAAGAAGGAGTCACGCGGGGAGTGCTCATCCTCCTCGAAGGCTCAGAGTGGGGTGCCTAAATGTGTGTGGATGTAACCAAGATGTGAAAAAAGGAGAGATAGGTAGTATGTTTGAGGAAAGGAACCTGGATGTTTTGGCTCTGAGTGAAACGAAGCTCAAGGGTAAAGGGGAAGAGTGGTTTGGGAATGTCTGGGGAGTAAAGTCAGGGGTTCGTGAGAGGACAAGAGCAAGGGAAGGAGTAGCAATACTCCTGAAACAGGAGTTGTGGGAGTATGTGATAGAGTGTAAGAAAGTAAATTCTCGATTAATATGGGTAAAACTGAAAGTTGATGGAGAGAGGTGGGTGATTATTGGTGCATATGCACCTGGGCATGAGAAGAAAGATCAAGAGAGGCAAGTGTTTTGGGAGCAGCTGAATGAGTGTGTTAGTGGTTTTGATGCACGAGACCGGGTTATAGTGATGGGTGATTTGAATGCAAAGGTGAGTAATGTGGCAGTTGAGGGAATAATTGGTATACATGGGGTGTTCAGTGTTGTAAATGGAAATGGTGAAGAGCTTGTAGATTTATGTGCTGAAACAGGACTGATGATTGGGAATACCTGGTTTAAAAAGCGAGATATACATAAGTATACTTATGTAAGTAGGAGAGATGGCCAGAGAGCGTTATTGGATTACGTGTTAATTGACAGGCGTGCGAAAGAGAGACTTTTGGATGTTAATGTGCTGAGAGGTGCAACTGGAGGGATGTCTGATCATTACCTTGTGGAGGCTAAGGTGAAGATCTGTATGGGTTTTCAGAAAAGAAGAGCGAATGTTGGGGTGAAGAGGGTGGTGAGAGTAAGTGAGCTTGAGAAGGAGACCTGTGTGAGGAAGTACCAGGAGAGACTGAGTACAGAATGGAAAAAGGTGAGAACAATGGAAGCAAGGGGAGTGGGGGAGGAATGGGATGTATTTATGGAATCAGTGATGGATTGCGCAAAAGATGCTTGTGGCATGAGAAGAGTGGGAGGTGGGTTGATTAGAAAGGGTAGTGAGTGGTGGGATGAAGAAGTAAGAGTATTAGTGAAAGAGAAGAGAGAGGCATTTGGACGATTTTTGCAGGGAAAAAATGCAATTGAGTGGGAGATGTATAAAAGAAAGAGACAGGAGGTCAAGAGAAAGGTGCAAGAGGTGAAAAAAGGGCAAATGAGAGTTGGGGTGAGAGAGTATCATTAAATTTTAGGGAGAATAAAAAGATGTTCTGGAAGGAGGTAAATAAAGTGCGTAAGACAAGGGAGAAATGGGAACTTCAGTGAAGGGCGCAAATGGGGAGGTGATAACAAGTAGTGGTGATGTGAGAAGGAGATGGAGTGAGTATTTTGAAGGTTTGTTGAATGTGTTTGATGATAGAGTGGCAGATATAGGGTGTTTTGGTCGAGGTGGTGTGCAAAGTGAGAGGGTTAGGGAAAATGATTTGGTAAACAGAGAAGAGGTAGTGAAAGCTTTGCGGAAGATGAAAGCCGGCAAGGCAGCAGGTTTGGATGGTATTGCAGTGGAATTTATTAAAAAAGGGGGTGACTGTATTGTTGACTGGTTGGTAAGGTTATTTAATGTATGTATGACTCATGGTGAGGTGCCTGATGATTGGCGGAATGCGTGCATAGTGCCATTGTACAAAGGCAAAGGGGATAAGAGTGAATGCTCAAATTACAGAGGTATAAGTTTGTTGAGTATTCCTGGTAAATTATATGGGAGGGTATTGATTGAGAGGGTGAAGGCATGTACAGAGCATCAGATTGGGGAAGAGCAGTGTGGTTTCAGAAGTGGTAGAGGATGTGTGGATCAGGTGTTTGCTTTGAAGAATGTATGTGAGAAATACTTAGAAAAGCAAATGGATTTGTATGTAGCATTTATGGATCTGGAGAAGGCATATGATAGAGTTGATAGAGATGCTCTGTGGAAGGTATTAAGAATATATGGTGTGGGAGGAAAGTTGTTAGAAGCAGTGAAAAGTTTTTATCGAGGATGTAAGGCATGTGTACGTGTAGGAAGAGAGGAAAGTGATTGGTTCTCAGTGAATGTAGGTTTGCGGCAGGGGTGTGTGATGTCTCCATGGTTGTTTAATTTGTTTATGGATGGGGTTGTTAGGGAGGTAAATGAAAGAGTTTTGGAAAGAGGGGCAAGTATGAAGTCTGTTGGGGATGAGAGAGCTTGGGAAGTGAGTCAGTTGTTGTTCGCTGATGATACAGCGCTGGTGGCTGATTCATGTGAGAAACTGCAGAAGCTGGTGACTGAGTTTGGTAAAGTGTGTGGAAGAAGAAAGTTAAGAGTAAATGTGAATAAGAGCAAGGTTATCAGGTACAGTAGGGTTGAGGGTCAAGTCAATTGGGAGGTGAGTTTGAATGGAGAAAAACTGGAGGAAGTGAAGTGTTTTAGATATCTGGGAGTGGATCTGGCAGCGGATGGAACCATGGAAGCGGAAGTGGATCATAGGGTGGGGGAGGGGGCGAAAATTCTGGGGGCCTTGAAGAATGTGTGGAAGTCGAGAACATTATCTCGGAAAGCAAAAATGGGTATGTTTGAAGGAATAGTGGTTCCAACAATGTTGTATGGTTGCGAGGCGTGGGCTATGGATAGAGTTGTGCGCAGGAGGATGGATGTGCTGGAAATGAGATGTTTGAGGACAATGTGTGGTGTGAGGTGGTTTGATCGAGTGAGTAACGTAAGGGTAAGAGAGATGTGAGGAAATAAAAAGAGCGTGGTTGAGAGAGCAGAAGAGGGTGTTTTGAAGTGGTTTAGGCACATGGAGAGAATGAGTGAGGAAAGATTGACCAAGAGGATATATGTGTCGGAGGTGGAGGGAACGAGGAGAAGAGGGAGACCAAATTGGAGGTGGAAAGATGGAGTGAAAAAGATTTTGTGTGATCGGGGCCTGAACATGCAGGAGGGTGAAAGGAGGGTAAGGAATAGAGTGAATTGGAGCGATGTGGTATACCGGGGTTGACGTGCTGTCAGTGGATTGAATCAAGGCATGTGAAGCGTCTGGGGTAAACCATGGAAAGCTGTGTAGGTATGTATATTTGCGTGTGTGACGTATGTATATACATGTGTATGGGGGGGTTGGGCCATTTCTTTCGTCTGTTTCCTTGCGCTACCTCGCAAACGCGGGAGACAGCGACAAAGTATAAAAAAAAAAAAATATATATATATATATATTTGCTTTGTCGCTGTCTCCCACGTTTCCGAGGTAGCGCAAGGAAACAGACGAAAGAAATGGCCCAACCCACCCACCCCCCCATACATATGTATATACATACGTCCACACACGCAATTATACATACCTACGCAACTTTCCATGGTTTACCCCAGACGCTTCGCATGCCCTGATTCAATCCACTGACAGCACGTCAACCCCGGTATACCACATCGATCCAATTCACTCTATTCCTTGCCCTCCTTTCACCCTCCTGCATGTTCAGGCCCCGATCACACAAAATCTTTTTCACTCCATCTTTCCACCTCCAATTTGGTCTCCCACTTCTCCTCATTCCCTCCACCTCCGACACATATATCCTCTTGGTCAATCTTTCCTCACTCATTCTCTCCATGTGCCCAAACCATTTCAAAACACCCTCTTCTGCTCTCTCAACCACGCTCTTTTTATTTCCACACAGCTCTCTTACCCTTACGTTACTTACTCGATCAAACCACCTCACACCACACATTGTCCTCAAACATCTCATTTCCAGCACATCCATCCTCCTGCGCACAACTCTATCCATAGCCCACGCCTCGCAACCATACAACATTGTTGGAACCACTATTCCTTCAAACATACCCATTTTTGCTTTCCGAGGTAATGTTCTCGACTTCCACACATTCATCAAGGCTCCCAGGATTTTCGCCCCCTCCCCCACCCTATAATCCATTTCCGCTTCCATGGTTCCATCCGCTGCCAGATCCACTCCCAGATATCTAAAACACTTTACTTCCTCCAGTTTTTCTCCATTCAAACTTACCGCCCAATTGACTTGACCCTCAACCCTACTGTACCTAATTACCTTCCTCTTATTCACATTTACTCTTAACTTTCTTCCTTCACACACTTTACAAAACTCAGTCACCAGCTTCTGCAGTTTCTCACATGAATCAGCCACCAGCGCTGTATCATCAGCGAACAACATCTGACTCACTTCCCAAGCTCTCTCATCCCCAAAAGACTTCATACTTGCCCCTCTTTCCAGAACTCTTGCATTCACCTCCCTAATAACCTCATCCATAAACAAATTAAACAACCATGGAGACATCACACACACCTGCCGCAAACCTACATTCATTGAGAACCAGTCACTTCCCTCTCTTCCTACACGTACATATGCCTTAAATCCTCGATAAAAACTTTTCACTGCTTCTAACAACTTGCCTCCCACACTATATATTCTTAATTCCTTCCACAGAGCATCTCTATCAACTCTATCATATGCCTTCTCCAGATCCATAAATGCTACATACAAATCCATTTGCTTTTCTAAGTATTTCTCACATACATTCTTCAAAGCAAACACCTGATCCACACATCCTCTACCACTTCTGAAACCACACTGCTCTTCCCCAATCTGATGCTCTGTACATGCATTCATCCTCTCAATCAATACCCTCCCATATAATTTACCAGGAATACTCAACAAACTTATACCTCTGTAATTTGAGCATTCACTCTTATCCCATTTGCCTTTGTACAATGGCACTATGCACGCATTCCCCCAATCCTCAGGCACCTCACCATGAGTCATACATACATTGTAGGACTCATGGGAGCGTTGAAGAATGTGTGGAAGTCGAGAACATTATCTCGGAAAGCAAAAATGGGTAAGTTTGAAGGAATAGTGGTTCCAACAATGTTGTATGGTTGCGAGGCGTGGGCTATGGATAGAGTTGTGCGCAGGAGGATGGATGTGCTGGAAATGAGATGTTTGAGGACAATGTGTGGTGTGGGGTGGTTTGATCGAGTAAGTAACGTAAGAGTAAGAGAGATGTGTGGAAATAAAAAGAGCGTGGTTGAGAGAGCAGAAGAGGGTGTTTTGAAATGGTTTGGGCACATGGAGAGAATGAGTGAGGAAAGATTGACCAAGAGGATATATGCGTCGGAAGTGGAGGGAACGAGAAGTGGGAGACCAAATTGGAGGTGGAAAGATGGAGTGAAAAAGATTTTGTGTGATCGGGGCCTGAACATGCAGGAGGGTGAAAGGAGGGCAAGGAATAGAGTGAATTGGATCGATGTGGTATACCGGGGTTGACGTGCTGTCAGTGGATTGAATCAGGGCATGTGAAGCGTCTGGGGTAAACCATGGAAAGCTGTGTAGGTATGTATATTTGCGTGTATGGACGTATGTACATACATGTGTATGGGGGTGGGTTGGGCCATTTCTTTCGTCTGTTTCCTTGCGCTACCTCGCAAACGCGAGAGACAACGACAAAGCAAAAAAAAAAAATATATATATATATATATATATATATATATATATATATATATATATATATATATATATATATATATATACATACATGTATATATATATTCTTTCTTTTCTTCATACTATTCGCCATTTCCCGCCTCAGCGAGGTAGCGTTAAGAACAGAGGACTGGGCCTCTGGGGAAACATCCTCACCCGGCCCATTTCTCTGTTCCTCCCTTTGGAAATTGAAAAATAAAAAAAAAAGGGGGAAGATTTCCAGCCTCCCGCTCCTTCCCTCTTAGTAGCCTTCTACGACACGCAGGGAATACGTGGGAGGTATTCTTTCTCCCCTATCCCCAGGGATAATCTATATATATATATATATATATATATATATATATATATATTTTTTTTTTCATACTATTCGCTATTTCCCGCGATAGCGAGGTAGCGTTAAGAACAGAGGACTGGGCCTTTGAGGGAATATCCTCACCTGGACCTCTTCTCTGTCCTTCTTTTGGAAAAAAAAAAAAAAAAAAAAAAAAAAACGAGAGGGGAGGATTTCCAGCCCCCCTGACTTGGGAGTAAAGTCAGGGGTTAGTGAGAGGACAAGAGCAAGGGAAAGAGTAGCATTACTCCTGAATCAGGAGTTCTGGGAGTATGTGATAGAGTGTAAGAAAGTAAATTCTAGATTGATATGGGTCAAACTGAAAGTTGATGGAGAGAGATGGGTGATTATTCGTGCATATGCACCTGAGCATGAGAAGAAAGATCATGAGAGGCAAGTGTTTTGGGAGCAGCTGAATGAGTGTGTTAGTGGTTTTGATGCACAAGACCGGGTTATAGTGATGGGTGATTTGAATGCAAAGGTGAGTAATGTGGCAGTTGAGGGAATAATTGGTGTACATGGAGTGTTCAGTGTTGTAAATGGAAATGGTGAAGAGCTTGTAGATTTATGTGCTGAAAAAGGACTGGTGATTGGGAATACCTGGTTTAAAAAGCGAGTTATACATAAGTATACGTATGTAAGTAGGAGAGATGGCCAGAGAGCGTTATTGGATTACGTCTTAATTGATAGACGCACGAAAGAGAGACTTTTGGATGTTAATGTGCTGAGAGGTGCAACTGGAGGGATGTCTGATCATTATCTTGTGGAGGCGAAGGTGAAGATTTGTGGGGGTTTTCAGAAAAGAAGAGAGAATGTTGGGGTGAAGAGAGTAGTGAGAGTAAGTGAGCTTGGGAAGGAGACTTGTGAGAGGAAGTACCAGGAGAGACTGAGTACAGAATGGAAAAAGGTGAGAACAAAGGAGGTAAGGGGAGTGGGGGAGGAATGGGATGTATTTAGGGAAGCAGTGATGGCATGAGAAACGTGGGAGGTGGGTTAATTAGAAAAGGTAGTGAGTGGTGCAATGAAGAGGTAAGATTATTAGTGAAAGAGAAGAGAGAGGCATTTGGACGATTTTTGCAGGGAAAAAATGCAAATGAGTGGGAGAGGTATAAAAGTAAGAGGCAGGAGGTCAAGAGAAAGGTGCAAGAGGTGAGAAAGAGGGCAAATGAGAGTTGGGGTGAGAGAGTATCATTAAATTTCAGGGAGAATAAAAAGATGTTTTGGAAGGAGGTAAATAAAGTGCGTAAGACATGGGAGCAAATGGGAACTTCAGTGAAGGGGGCTAATGGGGATATGATAACAAGTAGTGGTGATGTATACCGGGGTCGACCTGCTGTCAATGGATTTAACCAGGGCATGTGAAGCGTCTGGGGTAAACCATGGAAAGTTCTGTGGCGGTGGGAAGGTGGCGGTGGGAACAAATAAAGGCAGACAGTATGAATTATGTACATGTGTATATATGTATATGTCTGTGTGTGTATATATATGTGTACACTGAGTTGTATAGATATGTATATTTGCGTGTGTGGACGTGTATGTATATACATGTGTATGTGGGTGGGTTGGGCCATTCTTTCGTCTGTTTCCTTGCGTTACCTCGCTAACGCGGGAGACAGCGACAAAGCAAAATAAAACAATAAATAAATAATATATATATATATATATATATATATATATATATATATATATATATATATATATATATATATATTTTTTTTTTTTTTTCATACTATTCGCCATTTCCCGCGATAGCGAGGTAGCGTTAAGAACAGAGGACTGGGCCTTTGAGGGAGTATCCTCACCTGACCCCCTTCTCTGTTCCTTCTTTTGAAAAAAAAAAAAAAAAAAAATGAGAGGGGAGGATTTCCAGCCCCCCGCTCCCTTCCCTTTTAGTCGCCTTCTACGACACGCAGGGAATACGTGGGAAGTATTCTTTCTCCCCTATCCCCAGGGATTAGCATATGAACAATAATAAAGACATCGGTGAGTAGTGTGTCAGCTATAATAACATTAATGGATATTGTGTCAACCTATAAAAACATTGGTGGATAGCATGTCAACTATAATAACAACATTGGTGGATAGTGCGTCAACTATAGTAACAGCATCGGTGGGTAGTGTGTCAACTATAACAACAACAATGGAGAATAGAGAGTGTGTCGACTATAACAACACTAATTGGTAGCTTGTCACCTATGATAACTATAATAACAGCATTCGTCAGTATTATTTCAATCACAATAACAACATTGGTGAATAGTGTCAACCAAACATTGTTGGGTACTGTGTCACCTATAACAACAACATCGGTTTATATTGGGTCAACTATGTTAACAAAATTGGTTGGTAGTGTGTCAACTGTAACAATAACATCGGTGGATAATGTGTCAACTATAATGATATAAGTGGGTAGTGTTGACTATGATAATAACATTGGTGGATAGTGTGTCAACGATGATGACAGCACTGGTGGATTGTGTGTCATCAATAATAACAACATCAGTGGGTAGCGTGTCAACTGTACTATCATTGGTGATTGTGTGTCAAATATAAGAACAGCATTGGTAGATAGTGTGTCACCTATGATAACAGCACTAGTTGGTAGTGTGTCAACTATAATAAGAAAACTGGGGGAGTAATGTGTCAGCTATCATAAAAACATCGGGGGGTACTGTTTCAACTATAATAACAACATAGATGGATATTGCGATACTTGTGATAATAATAGTAGCTGGTTGTGTCTCAACTATGATAACAACATTGGTGGAAAGTGTGTCAACTATAATAACAACATCGGTTGGTAAGGTGTCAGCTATGACAACATTGGTGATTACCATATGAAGAATAATGACAACATCGGTGAGTAGTGTGTCAGCTATAATAAAAACATTGGTGGATATTGTGTCAACAGTAATAACAATATAGTTGGGAACTATGTCACTTATAAAAACATTGTGGATAGCACATCAACATCGGTGGGTAGTGTGTCAACTATAACAACAACATTGGAGAATAGTGAGTGTGTCAACTATAACTACACTAATTGGTAGCATGTCAACTATAACAGCATTCGTCCGTAGTATGTCACTTACAATAACAACATTGCTGGATAGTGTCAACCATAACAAAAATATTGCTGGGTAGCGTGGCACCAATGAGAACACCGGTTGATATTGGGTCAGCTATAATAACAACATCGGTTGATAGTGTGTCAACTGTAACAATAACATCGGTGGATAGTGTGTAAACTATACTAACAACATTTGTTGATAGTGTGTCAACTATAATAACAACATCAGTTGCAGTGTGTCAACTAGAGTAATACCATTGGTGGGGTAGTGTATCAACTATAACAACAGCATTGGTGGATAGTGTGTCAACTATAACAACAACATTGGAGGATAGTGAGTGTGTCAAATATAACAACACAAATTGTTAGTTTATCAACAAAAGTAACAGCATTCGTCGGTAGTGTGTAAATTACAAAAACATCATTAATGGATAGCGTCAACTATAAAGAAAACATTGTGTGTCAACTATAAGAATAACATCGATTGCTATTGTGTCAACTATAATGACAACATCGGTTGGTAGTGTGACAAGAGTAATAACATCATCGGTAGATAGTGTGTCAACTATAATAACAACATTACTGGATAGAATTTCAATTATGATAACATCGGTGGGTAGGATCAATTACAACATCAATATCAGTGCACGATGTGTCAACTATAATAACAATATTGGTGGATTGTGTGTCAAATATAGTAACAACTTCGGTGAGTACTGTGTCAACTATATTAACAACATTTTCGGATAGTGTGTCAACCATAATAACAACACTAGACGGTAGTTTGTCAACTATAATATTAACATTGGTAGGGTACTGTGTCAACTAGAATAAAAACATTGGAGGGTAGTGTGTCAACTCTGATAACATCAGTGGATAGTGTGTCAACTATAATAACAATATCGTTGGATAGTGTGTCAACTATAATAACAACACCCGTGGGTAGTGTGTCACCTATGAAAATAACACTGTTGGGTAGTGTCAATTACAATACCAACATCCGTGTCTCAGCTGTAACAACATCGGTAGATAGTGTATTAAGTTCAATAAACACATCAGTGAGTACTATGTCAACTATAATAACAACAGCAGTGGATAGTGTGTTAACTACAATAACAACATTGGTGGATAGTGTGTCAACTATAATAACAACACTAGATGGTGGTCTGTCAACTATAATAGCATCATTGGTGGGGTAGCGTGTCAACTATAATAACAGCATTGGTGGATAATGTGTCAACTATAATAATAACATCGATGGATACTGGGTCAACTACAATAAGAGCATCAGTGGATACAGTGTAGACTATAATAACATTGGTGGATATTGTGTCAACTATAATAGCAACATCGGTGGATAGTGTGTTACATATAGTAACAACATAGGTACCTAGTGTATCAACTATAATAACAGCACCAGATGGTAGTAAGTCAACTATAATAACAACATTGGTGGATAGTGTTTCAGCTATGATAATAACATCGATGGGTAGCGTGTTATAATAACATTAGTGGATTGCGCGTCATCTATAGTAACAACATAGGTAGGTAGTGTGTCAACTATATAACATTATTGGACGATAGTGTGTCAACTATAATAACAACACTGGAGGATACTGTCAACTATGATAACAACATCGATGGGTAGTGTGTCAAGTATAATAACTACATTGGTGGATAGTGTCAACATCGGTGGGAAGTGTATGAACTATGATGAAAATATTGGTGAGTAGTCTGTAAGCTATAATAACAACATAGTCGGATAGTGTGTCAACAATAATAACAACATCGGTGGGTATTGTGTTAACTATAATGACAACATTGGTGGATAGTAAGTCAATTATGATAACAACAATGGTGGATAGTGTGTCAACATTAAAAATATTAGTGAGTAGTGTTAACTATAGTGACAACATTGATAGATAATGTCAACTATTCTACCAACACTAAATGGTAGTATGTCAACAATAATGACAGCATTGGTCAGTAGTGTGTCAACTATAATAAAAACATTAGAGGATACTGTGTCAACTATAATAAAAGCATTATTTGCCAGTGAGTCAACTATTAAAACAACACTAGTTGGTAGTGTGTCAACTATAATAACATCATTTTTGGGGTAGTGTAAACTATGATAAAAACATCGGTAGATAGTGTGTCAGTCATGATAACATCAGTGGATAGTGTGTCAACTATTATAACAACGTCATTGGGAAATGTGTCAATTATAATAACAACATCGGTGGGTAGTGTGTCAACTATAAAAACGACATCAGTGGATAGTGTGTCAACTATGATAACAACGCCCGTGGATAGTGTGTCAACTATGGTAACAAAGCTGGTGGGTAGTGTGCCAACTGTAATAACAACACCCGTGGAAGTGTGTGTCAACTATAACAACTATAATAACAACGCTGGTGGGTAGTGTGTCAACTATAAAAACAGCACCCATGGTCATTGTGTCAACTATAACATCAACATCGGGTGGGAAGTGTATCAACCATAACATCAATGGTTAGCGTGTCACCTGTAACAACGACATTGGTATATAGTTTGCCAACTATGATAACAGCGTCGGTAGATAGTATGTCACCTATAATCAAATCATTGGTAGATTGTGTATCAATTACATTAATAACATCAGTGGATATTGTATCATCTACAATAACAACATCGGTGGGAAGAGTGTCACCTATATCAACAACGGTGGATAGTGTGCCAACTATATCAACAACATTGGTGGGTAGTGTGTCAACTATAATAACAGCATTGGTCGGTAGTTTCTCAACTATAGGAACATTAGTCGATGGTGTGTCAAGTATAATAAGAATTTCGGTGGGTATCATGTCAACCATAATAACAATATCGGTAGGTAGTATGTCAACTATAATAACAACACTTGTAGACAGTGTATCAACTACAATAACAACATTGTTGGATAGTGTCTCAATTGTGATAATAACATCGGTCGGAAGTGTGACAAGTATATCAACATTGGTGGATAGTGTCAACAACAATAACAACATTTTTGGTGGACAGTGTGTCAACGATAACTACAACATCGGTGAGTATTGTGTCAAATATAATAACATTGCTGGATAGTGTGTCAACTACAATAACAACATCAGTAGGTAGAGTCAACTATAATGAAAACATTGGTGGATAGTGTGTCAACAGTAGTCACAACAATAGCAGGAAGTGTGTCAGGTATAATTACAACATTGGTGGGAGAGTGTATCAACTACAATAACATTGGTGGGTATGGTGTCAACTATGATAACAACATCAGTGCATACTGTGTCAACTAAGATGACATCAGTAGGTAATGTGTCAACTATAATGACAACATTGGTGAGTAATATTATCTTTTTTTATCATACTTTGTCGCTGTCTCCCGCGTTTGCGAGGTAGCGCAAGGAAACAGACGAAAGAAATGGCCCAACCCCCCCCCCCCCCCATACACATGTATATACATACGTCCACACACGCAAATATACATACCTACACAGCTTTCCATGGTTTACCCCAGACGCTTCACATGCCTTGATTCAATCCACTGACAGCACGTCAACCCCGGTATACCACATCGCTCCAATTCACTCTATTCCTTGCCCTCCTTTCACCCTCCTGCATGTTCAGGCCCCGATCACACAAAATCTTTTTCATTCCATCTTTCCACCTCCAATTTGGTCTCCCTCTTCTCCTCGTTCCCTCCACCTCCGACACATTTATCCTCTTGGTCAATCTTTCCTCACTCATTCTCTCCATGTGCCCAAACCACTTCAAAACACCCTCTTCTGCTCTCTCAACCACGCTCTTTTTTATTTCCACACATCTCTCTTACCCTTACGTTACTCACTCGATCAAACCACCTCACACCACACATTGTCCTCAAACATCTCATTTCCAGCACATCCATCCTCCTGCGCACAACTCTATCCATAGCCCACGCCTCGCAACCATACAACATTGTTGGAACCACTATTCCTTCAAACATACCCATTTTTGCTTTCCGAGATAATGTTCTCGACTTCCACACATTCTTCAAGGCCCCCAGAATTTTCGCCCCCTCCCCCACCCTATGATCCACTTCCGCTTCCATGGTTCCATCCGCTGCCAGATCCACTCCCAGATATCTAAAACACTTCACTTCCTCCAGTTTTTCTCCATTCAAACTCACCTCCCAATTGACTTGACCCTCAACCCTACTGTACCTAATAACCTTGCTCTTATTCACATTTACTCTTAACTTTCTTCTTCCACACACTTTACCAAACTGAGTCACCAGCTTCTGCAGTTTCTCACATGAATCAGCCACCAGCGCTGTATCATCAGCGAACAACAACTGACTCACTTCCCAAGCTCTCTCATCCCCAACAGACTTCATACTTGCCCCTCTTTCCAAAACTCTTGCATTTACCTCCCTAACAACCCCATCCATAAACAAATTAAACAACCATGGAGACATCACACACCCCTGCCGCAAACCTACATTCACTGAGAACCAATCACTTTCCTCTCTTCCTACACGTACACATGCCTTACATCCTCGATAAAAACTTTTCACGGCTTCTAACAACTTTCCTCCCACACCATATATTCTTAATACCTTCCACAGAGCATCTCTATCAACTCTATCATATGCCTTCTCCAGATCCATAAATGCTACATACAAATCCATTTGCTTTTCTAAGTATTTCTCACATACATTCTTCAAAGCAAACACCTGATCCACACATCCTCTACCACTTCTGAAACCACTTCTGGTGAGTAATATGTCAACTATAATATCAACATCCGTGAGTAGTGTAAACTATAATAATATCAGTGAGAAGTGTGTCAATTACATTAACAACATTCGTGGATAGTATGTCAACTGTAACAACATCAGTGGGTAGTGTCAACTGTAATAACAAAATTCGTGGATAGTGTCAGCTATAGAGACAATATTTTTTGATAATGCGTCAAATATAACAACATCGGTGGGTAGTGTGTCAACGATAGTAGCATCGGCAGTATTGTGTTAACTATAATAGCATTGCTGGATACTGTGTCAACTACAATAACATTGCTGGATAGTGTATCAACTATAATAACAGCATTAGTGGGTAGAGTCAACTTTTATAACAACAATGGTGGATAATGCGTCAACAATAATCACAATAATAGCAGGTAATGTGCCAACTGTAATTACAACATTGGTGGGAGTGTCAACTATAATAACATTAGTGGGTATGGTGTCAACTGTGATAACATCGGTGCATATTGTGTCAACTAAGATAGCATCAGTAGGTGGTGTGTCAACTAAAGGAAAGCACTGGTAAGTAGTGTGTCAACAATGACATCAACATCAGTGTGTTTACTATAACATCATCAGTGGGTAGTGTGTCAATTGTATCAACAACATTCGTGGAAAGTATGCCAACTATAACAACAACAGTGGGTAGTGTCAACTGTGATGACAGAATTCGTGGATAGTGTCAACTATAATAACAATATTTTTTATAGCGCGTCAAATATAACAACATTGGTGGATATTGTGTCAACTATAATAACAACATTGGTCGGATAGTGTATCAACTATAACATTCGTGGGTAGTGTAAAACTATATCAACATTGGTCGGGTAGTGTGTCAACTATAATATCAACATTGGTGGATAGTATCAACTAAAAAAAAGATAGTAGATAGTGTGTCACCTATAATCATAACACTAGTTGCTAGTGTGTCAAGTATGACAACAACATGGGTGGGGTAATATAGTGTCAACTATGATATCAACTTCGTTGGATACTGTGTCAACGATGATATCAACATCGGTGGGTAGTGTATCAACAATAAGAACAACATAGGTGATTAGTGCGTCAACTATAAAAACAACATTTGCGGGTAGTGTGTCAACTATATTAACAACACTGGTGGCTAGTGTCAGCTATAATAACAAGACCCGAGAGCATTATATCAACTATGATGATAACGCTAGTGGGTAGTGTGTCAACTATAATAACAACATCCTTGGGTCGTGTGTCAACAAAAACAACAACATCGGTGGGTAGAGTGTCAACTATAACAAAATACCGATGGGTAGCTTTATCAATTATAAGAACATCGGTGTTTAGTCTGTCAACTATAACAAAATCAGTGGATAATGTCAGCTACTATAACAGCATCAGTGGGTATTGTGTCCTAACTATAAAATCATCATCGATGAGATGTCAACTGTGATAACACTGGTGGATAGTCTGTCAAATATATCAACATTGGTGGGTAGTTTGTCAACTATAGTAACAGCATCGGCAGATAGTGGTCAACTATAATAACATTAATGGGTGGTGTGTCACCTATAATAACATTGGTTGGTAGTATGTCAACTATGATAAAAATATTGTGTCACTTATAATAACAACACGAGTTGGTAGTGTGTCAGCTATAATAATAACATTGAGGTGTAGTGTGTCAACTATGGCAACACATTCGGTGGAAAGTGTGTCATCTATATAACAACATCCGTGGATATTGGGTCAAGTACAATAACAACATCGGTGGATAGTGTGTCAACTATAATAATAACATCGGTGGGTAGTGTGTCAACGATAATAATACATCGGTGGGTAGTGTGTCAACTATAATATTAGTGGATAGTGTGTCAACTATGATAACAACATCGATGGGTAGTGTATCAACTATATCAACATTCGTGGATAGTGTGTTAACCACAATAACAAAATTGGGGGAGAGTTTGTCAACTATGATTTAAAAAAAAAAATCGGTGGCTGGTGTGTCAAGTAAAATAAAAACATTGGTAGATAGTATATCAAATATGATAACAAAATCGGTGGGTAGTGTCTGAACTATGATAACATTGGTGGGGTAGTGTGTCGACAATGATAATAACTGAGTAGTGTGTCAACCATGATAACAACATAGGTGGGAAGTGTCAAATAATGATAGCAACATCGGTGGGCAAGGTGTCAACTATGATAACAACATTGGTGGACAGAGTGTCAACAATAATAAATATACCAGTGAGTACTGTGTCAACTATAATAACAACATTGGAAGATAGTATGTCACGTATAATATCAACAACGAGTTCGTAGTGTGCCAACTATAACAAAAACATTGGTGGGGTAGTGTGTCAACTATGATAACATTGTTGGATAGGGTGTCAACCATAACAACAAAATCGATGGGTTGTGTGCCAACTATTATATAACTTCCGATGGTAGTGTGTCAATCATGATAACAACCTTGGTGGATAGTGTCAACTTTAATAAAAACATTGGTGGGTAGAATCAACTATAACAACACTGATGGATAGTTTGTCAACTATAAGTACAACATTTAATGGTAGTGAGTCAACTATAGTAACAGCAATGGTCGGTAGCGTGTCAACTATAAGAACATTGGGGAAAGTGTGTCAACTGCAATAAGAATATTGGTGGCTAGTGTGCCAACTATAAGAACAACATCAGTGGGTAGATTGTCATCTATAAAAGAAAACTGGTTGTGTGTCAACTATAATAACTACACTAGTGGATAGTGTGGTAACTATAATAACAAAATTGGTGGATAGTGAGTCAACTATGATAAGAACATAGGTGGATAGTGTGGCAACTATGATAACAACATTGGTGGATGGTGTGTCAATTATGATAACATTGATGGGTAGAGTGTCAACTATAATAACAACATTGGGTATGGTGGCAACTATGATATAACAGTAATTGATAGTGTGTCAAATAACACTAGTTGGTACTGTCAACTATAATAACAGCGTTGGTGGGTAGTGTCTCAACTATAAAAACAACATTAATGGGTAGTGTGTCTACAATGATACCATCAGTGGATAGTGTGCCAGTTATAATAACAACATCGTTGGATAGTTTGCCAACTAAAATAATAACAACGATGGGTAACGTGTCAACCATAATAACATCAGCGGTTAGCGTGTCAACCATGATCACAATACCCGTAGGTAGCGTGTCAACTATGATAACAAAGCTGGTGGGTAGAGTCAAATAGGATAAAAATACCCATGGGTAGGGTGTCAACTATAACAACAACATTGGTGCCAACTATGATATCAACATTGGTGGATAGTGTCTAATATAGTAACAACACTAGCAGTTAGTGTGCCACCTATAATAACAGCATCGATGGATGGTGTCTCAACTATGTTTACAACAATGGTTGATGGTGTGTCAGCTATAATAACAACATCGGAGGATAGTTTGTTAACTATCATAAAAACATTGGTGGGTAGAGTGTCAACTATAATATCAACATCGATGAATAGTGTGTCACCTACAATAACAACATCGGAGGATAGTGTCTCAACTATAATAACAACAGTAGGAAGTGTGTCAACTAAATAAAAACATAGGTGGATAGCGTGTGAACTATGATAACAACATCGGTGGGTAGTGTGTCACCTAAAATAGCAACATTAGAAGATAGTGTACACCTGTGATAACGACACTAGTTGGTAGTGTGTCAACTATAATAACATTGGTGGGTAGTGTGTCAACTACAACAACAACATTGGTGGATACTGGGTCAATTATAATAACAATATCCATGGGTATTGTGTTAACTATAACAACATCGGTGAATAGTGTGTCAACTATAATAACAACATTGGTGAAAAGTGTGTCAACTATAATAACAACATTGCTGAATAGTGTCACCTATAATAACAGCACTAGTTGTTAGTGTATCAACTATAGTCATATCATTGCTGGGATAGTGTTTCAACTCGGTGGGTAATGTGTCAATTATAATAACAACATTGGTAAATAGTTTGTCTGCTATAATAACAACACTAGTTGATAGTGTGTCAACTATATTAACAGCATTGATCGGTTGAGTGTTATCTATAATATTAACATCTATGGATAGTGTGTGTCACCCATGGTAACAACATTGCTGGGTAGTGTGTCAATTAGTAATAACTTGGATTGGTGGAGTGTCAGCTATAATAACAACATCGGTGGGTAGTGTTTCAACTATGATAACAAAATAGATGGATAGTTTCTCAACTACAATAACAGCATTGGTCTGTAGTGTTTCCACTATAATAACAACCTTGATGGATAGTGTGTCAATTATAATAGCAACACTGGTGGATTGTGTCAACTATGACAACAACATAGGTGGTTACTGTGTCAACTAAAATCAACATCACTGGTTAGTGTGTCAACTATTTGAACATTGATATATAGTGTGTCAACTATCGAAACAACATTGGTTGATAGTGTGTCAACTACAATAACGATATCGTTGGGTAGTGTGTCAACTATGATACAACACTGGTAAATAGCGTTTCAACTATACAAACAACCCTAACTGGTAGTGTGTCAACTATAATAACAACATTGGTGGGTATTGGGTCATCTGTGATAACAACATCCGTAGATAGTGTGTCAACTATAATGATAACATCGGTGATTACTCTGTCAACTCTGAGAACAACATTGGTGGATATTGTGTCGCGTATAATACAACACTAGCTGCTAGTGTGTCACCTATGATAATAACATTGGTGTGTATTGTGTCATCTATAATACCATCAGTGGATAGTGTCATCATTAACACCAACACCGGTAGGTAGTGTGTCACCTATAATATCAACGCTAGTTGGTAGTATGTCAACTATAAAACAGCAGTGAATACTGTGCTAACTATAACAACATCGGTGAGTAGTGTACCAACTACAATATCAACATTGGTGGATAATGTGTCAACTATAGTAACAACATCAAAGGGTAGGGTGCCAACTATAGTAACAGCCTCGGTCGGTAGTGTGTCATCTATAATATCCACATTAGTGGATAGTGTATCAGCATCGATGGGTAGTGTGTCAACTATAATAACAACGTTGGTGGATGGTGTATCAACTATAATAACAATATTGTTTTATAGTGTGTCAACTATAATATAATCATCGGTTGGTAGTGCGTCAACTATGATAACTTTGGTATACATGTGTCATCTATAATAACAAAACTAGTTGGTAGTGTGTCAACTATGATAACAGCATTGGTCGGTAGTGTGTCAACTATGATAACATTGGCTGATAGTGTCAACTATAATAACAGCATTGGTGAATAGTGTGTCAACTATGACAACAAAACTAGTTGTTGGTGTGTCAACTATAATGACAACATGCTAGTGCGTCAGTTATGATAACAATATTAGATGTTGATTGTCAACTATAATAAAACCACTGCGGTGGATAGTGTCAACTATAATAACAACATCGGTGAAGAGTCTGTCAACTATAATGACAACATTGGTGGGTAGTGTCACCTATAATAAGAAAACAACATTGGTGGGGTCATTGTCAACTATTATAAAAACATTGCGGTGGATAGTGTGCCAGCTATAATAACAACATCGGTGAAGAGTGTGTCAACTACAATAACTACATTGGTGGGTAGTGACACCTATAATAAGAAAACTAGTTGGTAGTGTGTAAACAATGACAACATTGGTTGGGTAGTGTGTCAACTATACAACATCAGTGGAAATTCTGTCAACTATAATAACAACATCGGGGGTTAGTTTGTCACCTAAAATAACAACACTAGTTGGTAGTCAACTATAATAACAGCACTGGTGTACACTTTCAAGTATAATAACACCATCGGTGGAGAGTGTGTCAACTATAATAAAAACATCGGTGGCTAGTGTGTCAATCATAATAATAACATTGGTGGACTGTTTGTCAACTATAGTAACAACACTGGTTGGTAATGTGTCAACTATAAAAACAGCCTCGGTCAGTAGTGTGTCAACTATAACATCAACACTAGTTTTAGTATGTCAGCTATAATAACAACATTGGTGGGGTAGTGTATCAACTATAATAAAAATATTGGTGGGTAGTGCGTCAACTATGATAGAAACATCGGTGGATAGTTTGTTAGCTACAATAGTGTCTCCACTACAATAACAACTTCAGTGGATAGTGTAGCAACTGTGATAACAACATCGGATGCCAGTGTTCCAACTATGATAACAACATTGGTGGATAGCACTTCAATTGTAATAACCACATCAGTGGGTCGAGTATCAAATCTAAAAACAACATCGGTGTGTAGTGTGTCAACTATAATATAAAGGTCGGTGGTCAGTGTGTCAACTTTGATAACAACATCGATGGATAGTGTGTCAACTATATCAACAGCATCGCTGGATAGTGTTTTGAGATGATAGTGTCAACTATGATAAGGGCATTAGTGGATAGTTTGTCAACTATAACAACAACACTAGTTGTTAGTGTATCAACTATAATAAAAAACATTAGAGGGTAGTTTGTAAACTATAATAACAGCGTTGGGCAGGTGTCTTCTATGATAACAAAATCGGTAGATAGTGTATCAACTATAATAACATCGGTGGGTAGTGTGTCAACTATAATAACAACACTAGTGGATAGCGTCAGCTATAGTAACAACATTAGTTGGTAGTGTGTCAAAACTGCACTGGTCGGTAGAGTGTCAAGAATGATAACTTTTAGAGATAGTGTGTCAACTATAATAACAACACCGCTGGGTATAAGTCAACTATAATAACAACATAGGGGTAAAGTAACAACATTTGTGGATAGTGCGTGACCTTTGTTAACATTATTGGATAGTGTGTCAACTATAACAACATCGGTGGAGAGTATCTCATCGATAATAACAACGGTGGGTAGTGTGTTAACGATAATAACAACATTGGTGGATAGTGCGTCAACTATGATAACATCGGCAGGTGGTGTGACAACTATAGTAACAACATCGGTGGATATTGTGTCAATCATAATAACGTTGGTGGATAGTATGTCGACTTGATAAAATCGGTGGGTGTGTTCCATAATAACAGCATTTGTGGATAGTGTGTCAACTATAAAAACAATATCACCGGGTAGTGTGTCAACTATAGTAACAACATTAGTGGACAGTGTGTCACCTAAAATAACAAAAACATTGGTTGGTAGTGTCTCAACTATGTTAACAACATTCGTGGATAGTATGTCAACTATTAAAACGACATCGGTGGGTAGAGTATCAACTATAATAAAAACATTGATGAACACTGAGTCACCAACAATAACAACACTTGTTGGTCGCGTGACTACTATAATAACAACAATGGTGGGGTAATTTGCCAGCTAAGATAACGTTAGTAAGAAGTGTGTCAACAATGCTAACAACGTTGGTGCTTGATGTGTCACCTACGTCAACACTAGTTGGCAGTGTCAACTAAAATAACAATATTGGTGGGACTGTGTGTCAACTATGATAACAGTAATGGTGGAAAGTGTTTCAACTATAATAACAATATCGGTGAGTAGTGTGTCACCTATACTAAAAACATTGGTGGATAGTGTGTCAACTACAATAACAGCACTAGTTGGTAGAGTGTCAACTATATAAACAGCATTGGTCGGTTGTGTGTCAAGTCATAACATTTGTGGATAGAATGTCACCTATTATATCAACACTGGTGGGTAGTGTGTCAACTATAACAACAACATCAGTGGGCAGTGTTTCAACTATAATATCAACATCGGTGGGTAGTGTTTCAACAATTATAACAACATCGGTGGATAGTGTGTCAACTATGATAATAGCATTTGTCGGTAGTGTCAACAATGATAACAACATATGTTGGTAGTGTCTCAACTATAATCAAAACATCGGTGGGTAGTGTGTCTAATGTAAAACCAATACCAGTGGGGAGTTTGTCAACTATAAGAACATCAGCGGTGTTTAGTGTCAACTATGATAATAACATTGGGGATAGTGTGTCAACTATAATAAAAACATCGGTGGGTAGTGTGTCAATTTTAATAACAACATCGGTGGAGTGTGTCAACTATAACAACATCGGTGGATACTATTTTAATCATAATAACAGCATCGTTGGGTTTTGTGTCAACATTGATAACAACATCGGTGTGTAGTGTGTCAACTATAATAACATTAATGAGTAATACCACCATTGATGGATAATGTGTAACTATTATAACAACACTTGTTGATTGTATATCAACCATCATAACAGAATATGTCGGTAGTGTGTCAACTAAAATAAAAGCTTTTGTGGATAGTATGTGACCTATAATATCAACATTAGTGGATAGTGTTTCAACTATAACAACATCGGTAGACTACCTCATCTATAATGACAACAATGATGGGTAGTGTGTCAACTATGATAACATCGGGTAGTGTGTCAACTATAATAACAACATTAGTGGATGGTGTGTCACATATAATAACATTGGTAAGTATTGTGTCCCCTATGATAACAACGTCCATAGATAGTGTCAACTATTATAACAAAATCGGTAGGTAGAGTGTCAACTATGATAACAACATTGATGGGCACTGAGTCACCAACAATAACAACATTAGTTGGTAACGTGTCAACTATATTAAAAAAAAAAAAACTGGTAGGGTAATTTTTCAACTACAATAGTGGGAAGTGTGTCAGCTATACTAACAACACTGGGGGTTAGTGTGTCACCTATGACAATAACACTAATTGGTAATGAGTCAACTATAAAAACAACATTGGTGGAGTTGTGTCAACTATGATAACAAAATTGTGGGAAGTGTGTCAACCATAATAACACCCGTGGATAGTGGATCAAGTGTAATAACAAAACGGTGGGTAGTGTCCCAACGATAATAACAACATCAGTTGGTAGTGTGTCAACTATAACAAAATCGGTGGGTAGTTTGTCAAATATAAATACAACATCGGTGGATAGTGTCACTTATAAAAACACTAGTTGGTAGGATGTCAACTATGATAAATACATGGGCGGGGGTCGTATGTTAACAATAATAACAACATCGGTAGGTACTGTGCTAACTATGATAAAAACATTGGTAGATAGCATGTTACCTATAACAACATTAGTTGAAGTGTCAGCTATAACGATATTGTTGGGAAGTGTGTCAACTATAACAACATTGGTGGAACCTGTGTCAACTATAACAAAAACATTGGTGGACAGTGTGTCAACTCTAACTACAACATTAGGTAATGTGTCAACTATAATAACATCGGCGGGTAGTGTGTCACCTGTAAGAACAACATTGGTGGATAGTATGTCAACTATAATAAGAACATAGGTGGGTAGTGTGTCAACACTAACATCGGTGGATAGTGTGTCAATTAGAGTAAAAGTTGGTGGTTATTGTGTCGACTATAATAGCGTCAGTGGGTGGTGTGCCAACTATAACAACAACATTGGTGGATAGTGTGTCAACTATAATACAACACTAGTTGGTAATGTGTCAACTATAACAACATCATTGGGGTGGTATTTAGATTATATTAACAACATTGGTTGGTAGTGTGTCAACTATAATAACAACTTTGCTGGATAGTGTCAATTATAATAACATCAGTGGGGTAGTATGTAAACTATAATAACAACATCAGTGGTAGTGTGTCAACTATAATAATATTGGTGGATAATGCGTCAACTATGATAATATTGGTGGATAATGCGTCAACTATAAACATCGGTAGGTAGTGTGTCAACTGTAATACAAACATCAGTGGCTAGTGTGTCAATTATAATAACATTAGTGGATATGTGTCAACTATAATGACTTTGGTGGATACTGTGTCAACTATGATAAAGATATTGATGGATAGTGTGTCAACTATAACAAAAAAATTGGTGGCTAGTGAGGCAACTATGATACCAACATTGGTGGACAGTTTGTCAACTATAATAACAACACTAGTTGGTAATGTGTCAACTATAATAACAGCATTGGTCGGTAGTGTGCCTACTATAATAACAACATTTGTTGATAGTGTGTCACATATAATAACATTAGTCGGTAATATCGCAACTATGATAACAAAATCGGTGGGTAGTGTGTCAAATATGATAACATTGGTGGATAGTATGTCAACTATAACTACAACATTGGTGGGTGTTGTGTCACTACAACAACAATATTGGTGGGTTGTGTGTCAATTATAAGAACATTGGTGGATAGTGTGTCAACTATAATAACAACATCGGTGGGTAGTTTGTCAACTACGATACAACACTGGTGGATAGCGTGTCAACTGTACTAACAACACTAGTTGGTAGTGTATCAACTATGATAACATTTGTGGGTAGTGTGTCACCTATGAGAAAAATTTTGGTGGATAATGTGTCAAGTATAAAAAACATCGGTGGGTAGTGTCAATTGTAATACAAACATCAGTGGCTAGTGTGTCAATTGTAACATCATTGGTGGATATGTGTGTCAACTATAATGACTTTGGTGGATAGTGTGTCAACTATAATAACATCGGTGAAGTGTGTCAACTATAATAACATTGGTGGATAGTGTGTCACCTATAATGACAACACTAGTTGGTAGTGTGTCAACTATAACAACATTGGTGTGGTAGTCTGTCAACTATAATAGCAACATCAGTGGGTAGTGTGTCAACTATAATAATAACATCGGTGGGAAATGTGTCAGCTGTAATATCAACAGCGGTGGGTCGTGTGTCAGCTACAAAAACATCGGTGAATAGTGTGTTACCTATGATAACAACATCGGTGAGTACTGTGTCAACTATAATTACAGTATTGGTGGATAGTGTGTCAACTATAATAACAACATTGGTGGATAGTGTGTCAACTATAATAACAACATCGGTGGACAGTGTCAACTATAATAAGAACATTGGTGGGTAGTGTGTCAACTAAAGATGCGTCAAGCCAAGTTCCTCAAACGAAATATATCTTTTTACTTACCATCTGGTACCTGCCGAAGCCGCCAATATGTTCGAAGATTCTATCAAAATTTTCGAATGTCATCTTTGGATGGCGAGTGTTACACTGAAAATTATCTTGTCTAGGGGGCGAGGATTACGTTAATGTTCCTGGCAGTCTTAAGACGTTAGAGCTGATGGTCTGAAGATGATCACAATCTTCAGCAGTTCTGGTGGACCGAAGATGATCACAATCTTCAGCAGTTCTGGTGGATTGATGATCACAATCTTCAGCAGTTCTGGTGGACCGAAGATGATCACAATCTTCAGCAGTTCTGGTGGATTGATGATCACAATCTTCAGCAGTTCTGGTGGACCGAAGATGATCACAATCTTCAGCAGTTCTGGTGGATTGATGATCACAATCTTCAGCAGTTCTGGTGGACCGAAGATGATCACAATCTTCAGCAGTTCTGGTGGACTGAAGATGATCACAATCTTCAGCAGTTCTGGTGGACTGAAGATGATCACAATCTTCAGCAGTTCTGGTGGACTGAAGGTGATCACAATCTTCAGCAGTTCTGGTGGACTGAAGATGATCACAATCTTCAGCAGTTTTGGTGGACTGATGATCACAATCTCCAACAGTTATGATAACTTCCCTCTCTGACTGCTAATGGCAGGTACACACATCAACAAAGAGCGAAATTTCTTGGTAGTTCTAAGTCCATATTCACATTGATAGGAACAACAGTTCTTCGATGATCTTTTAGTAACTATTGCGAAGGAAATCTAGTGATGGACCTGAGGTTCTTTGTTCAGTTACCGTCCTCTTGGAAAACGTTATCTGCAGGAGAATATACCATCGGTTACGTTCGGTTATTGATGAAAAAGTTATGCTACTAAATGTCTGGACAGGTTAAACAGAGCTCACTGTAATCTTACCACACGTACATGAGATCATTATGAGCAAAATGCATACATACATATCGCTAATATTATTATTATTATTATTTTGCTGTCGCTGTCTCCTGCGTTAGCGAGGTAGCGCAAGGAAACAGACGAAACAATGGCCCAACCCGCCCACATACACATGTATATACATACACGTCCACACACGCAAATATACATACCTATACATCTCAATGTACACATATACATACACACACAGACATATACATATATACACATGTACATAATTCATACTGTCTGCCTATATTTGTTCCCATCGCCACCCCGCCACACATGGAATAACAACCCCCTCCCCCTCATGTGTGCGAGGTAGCGCTAGGAAAGACACCAAAGGCCCCATTAGTTCACACTCAGTCTCTAGCTTTCATGTAATAATGCACCGAAACCACAGCTCCCTTTCCACATCCAGGCCCCACACACTTTCCATGATTTACCCCAGACGCTTCACATGCCCTGGTTCAATCCATTGACAGCACGTCGACCCCGGTATACCACATCGTTCCAATTCACTCTATTCCTTGCACGCCTTTCACCCTCCTGCATGTTCAGGCCCCGATCACTCAAAATCTTTTTCACTCCATCTTTCCACCTTCAATTTGGTCTCCCACTTCTCCTCGTTCCCTCCACCTCCGACACATATATCCTCTTGGTCAATCTTTCCTCACTCATTCTCTCCATGTGACCAAACCATTTCAAAACACCCTCTTCTGCTCTCTCAACCACACTCTTTTTATTTCCACACATCTCTCTCACCCTTACATAACTTACTCGATCAAACCACCTCACACCACATATTGTCCTCAAACATCTCATTTCCAGCACATCCACCCTCCTGCGCACAACTCTATCCATAGCCCACGCCTCGCAACCATACAACATTGTTGGAACCACTATTCCTTCAAACATACCCATTTTTGCTTTCCGAGATTATGTTCTCGACTTCCAAACATTCTTCAAGGCTCAAAGAATTTTTACCCCCTCCCCCACCCTATGATTCACTTCCGCTTCCATGGTTCCATCCGCTGCCAGATCCACTCCCAGATATCTAAAACACTTTACTTCCTCCAGTTTTTCTCCATTCAAACTTACCTCCCAATTGACTTGACCCTCAACCCTACTGTACCTAATAACCTTGCTCTTATTCACATTTACTCTCAGCTTTCTTCTTTCACACACTTTACCAAACTCAGTCACCAGCTTCTGCAGTTTCTTACATTAATCAGCCACCAGCGCTGTATCATCAGCGAACAACAACTGACTCACTTCCCAAGCTCTCTCATCCACAACAGACTGCATACTTGCCCCTCTTTCCAAAACTCTTGCATTCACCTCCCTAACAACCCCATTCATAAACAAATTAAACAACCATGGAGACATCACACACCCCTGCCGCAAACCTACATTCACTGAGAACCAATCACTTTCTTCTCTTCCTACACGTACACATGCCTTACATCCTCGATAAAAACTTTTCACTGCTTCTAACAACTTGCCTCCCACACCATATATTCTTAATACCTTCCAAAGAGCATCTCTATCAACTCTATCATATGCCTTCTCCAGATCCATAAATGCTACATACAAATCCATTTGTTTTTCTAAGTATTTCTCAAATACATTCTTCAAAGCAAACACCTGATTCACACATCCTCTACCACTTCTGAAACCACACAGCTCTTCCCCAATCTGATGCTCTGTACACGCCTTCACCCTCTCAATCAATACCCTCCCATATAATTTACCAGGAATACTCAACAAACTTATACCTCTGTAATTTGAGCACTCACACTTATCCCCTTTGCCTTTGTACACACAGCAAAAAAACTATCGCGCGTTTTTTGTACGAAACAAAGTGACGCACCAGACGTGGAATAATGGAACAGTCAACATTTTCCTGTGAGATGGTGGTAGCCCTGATGTCCCTGCCTGTGGGTGTCCTCACCTATCTAATGGTAACGATATATCCTTCCGTATGTAGTACAGTAGATGGGATACGTAAATTGAGCATGTAAATGTAATATTCTGCACAGTAAGACATATTGCAGTAATCATTATCTCTTGCAAAATGTCAAATTCGTGGTGTAAAATAATATACTACATGGTAACCACGACACCCTGCTTCATACCGGCGGTGATTTATCTGTCTGCTGGTTTAGATTAATCAGCAACCTCACGTAATATGTAGTATCACCTGTGTGACTGATAACAGTAAGTCACAAACCTGGCACCACATCATAGTATTTAGTAAACCAACATGAAAAGTAATGACTCTTTTCATGGATCTGCATTAGTTAACTTCCCTTTAACAGTGAAAATCAGATTTCTATATAACATGACCATAGACATGTTGTTGGAGGTTAAGAAAGTAATCTTTGACTGTAAATTTTATTATTTCAATACTTGGTATAACCTCCTCCCGTTGCCAACACTTCATTGAGCCTTCGAGGCGTGGATGCTGCCACTAACGTCTGCGTTAAGTTCCTACCAGAAGGGCTTCGTGCTACCTAAAAGTGTTCTTCCTGAGCGGGGAAGATAAGTCGGAATTCATCAGAATTTTCGATTTGCTGCTTGCTCATAACAACGTACCCAATGTAAGCACTCCACCTGAACTCCTCAGCTCCCCCGCCACCAACCATCCCTTCCCGACCCCTGTCTCGTCCGCCACCCTGACCCCTAACGAAAACGTATCCCAGGAGACCACCAGTAACACTTCCAACAATCCCCCAGCTACTCAACCTGTCACCCTCCCAACTTCCAATACCCCCTCCGCAACCCCTAACACAACTCCATCCACAACCCCCCAACCCAACACCAGCAATCCTACTGTCTCTCCAAATACCGATTCCTCTCCCACCCCCACCGTCCCAACTTCCACCACCACGACAGTCTCCCCCTAAACCTCCACTCACCAATCCCCCCCTCCCCCTTCCCCCTCCCCCTTCCCCCTCCCCCTTCCCCCTCCCCCTCCCCCTCCCCCCTCCCTCCATCCAACGGCTAACCCTCCCAGAGGACCCCAGCACCTGACCCTGCCCACACACCAGACAACCCACCAACGGTCAACCTTGACCTTCAAATTGTTGACAATGACCCTGCCCTCCACTCGCCCCTCTCCTGACCCCTCAACGGCCTTCATCGACAACAAACACAAAAGGCCAATAAACTTCCATAAATCGTAAAATGCTAAAAATCTTACAGTGTAACGTGCGCAGCTATCACAATGGCCGTCATCTGATTGCCACTCTCCTCGAAGAGAAAAAACCCGATGTTGTGATACTTAACATCACATGTATCACCAACGGGTACAAAATTAGACATTACGGGTATACATCACGACAGTCTCCAGACAGTAGACACGAGGGAGTCGCCATTCTCATACGCAACACCATCGAACACGATTACCTCGCCACCTCCTGGCAATACGAACACTTTCTAGCAGTTAAGATAAACACAATACATGGCTTCATTACCTTCTGCACTACATACTCTCGACCCAACACTACCATTCCACTCCATGATCTGTACACAGTATCTAATTACACACATATCCCAGTCTACCTTCTAGCTGACCTCAACGCCCAACACAGAACCTTCCACCACAACAGAAACAATTCTCACGGTGATGACTTATTCGCTTTATACTCTTACAAACGTCTTAACTTCCTAGGACCTTACTTCCACACTGTCTTCACTGGCCAGGGAGGGAAAGGCAGACCTGACCTTGTCTTCTCCAACAAAGCCAGCAATTATCTTCATAATTTCTTGTCTCCAGGACCACTGTGTGGTTCCGACCACATCCCTATCTTTCTTCATCTCTCGTCTAACCCTATCCTCGTCCCATCACCCTCACACTACCACTACAAAAGAGCAGACTGGGAGAGTTTCAAAGACACTCTCTCCAACTGCACTTACACCACAAACTACGAAAATCACCCAATAACACTAATAGACACGGAAATAGAACATATACACGAAACAATCACACAGGTAGCTGACATTTCTATTCCCAAAGCTTCATTTACTTCAAGATACTCCTTCTTCCCTTCTCCCAGAACAACAAGACTTCTCTCGTGTTACCGTCGACGCTTTGAGCAAAACAGACGTCGTTTGGGCCTAATACAGTGGGACCTCACATCCCTACGAAACCACACACTCAACAGCCTTCTAGAAGACCACAATAGACACTGGAAATCTCTTATCACCACAACAGAACTACACCGGACCAAATCTCCTCAAGAGTTTGGGAACAGAATCCGAAAACTCAAAGGAATATCGAAAACAGACTTTAATGGGCTAAATGACGACAACACTCTACACCATAACCCACAAGACATTGCCAACATTTTTCAAAAACACTGGGAAGGCATCTTTCACCCTCACCTCCCTTACCCTCTGGCGTACGAAAACACACAAATTGTCACACAACACATACAAAACAGACCCAGTCACTTCTACCCAGAACAGATCATACAACTCCAATCGCTTTCACACGACCACCTTCTCACAACTCCCATAAGATCGAACGAGGTCAAATTCCTCTTCCTCAAATCACCCAAAGTAGCCCCAGGTAATTCAGGCATTGGTTACCAGCTACTTACACATCTCCCTAACAACACTATTAGAGCCATCACCTTCCTCTTCAACGCGGCACTAGCCTCTGGCTATTTTCCCGCGGCCTTCAAAACTGCAACAACCACAATGACACCTAAACCCAACAGATCCAACAGAGACCCCATGAACTACAGACCCATTAGCCTACTTGAGTCCATTGGGAAGACATTTGAAAGAATCATAAACAACAGACTTAGACAACACCTTACAAACAACAACCTACTCTCACACAAACATTTTGGCTTTCATCAACATCGCTCCACAAGATGAACTCAACATCATTACGAACTACATAAGAAACAACACATGGACACAAAATGACCGCACTCATCACAAAAGATGTTGAAAAAGCCTTTGACACCGTGTGGCACGATGGATTGAGGTATAAACTAAGCACCCAATTCCAACTCTCACGACCCACCATTAAGCTTCTCTCTAACTATCTTAGCAACACAAAAACCCGAACCAAATACAGAAACTCTTACTCAAACTACTTCTTCCTTAATGCCGGTGTACCCCAAGGCTCCGTGCTGGCCCCCACTCTCTACACACTCTACTCAAATGATCTTCCCAATCCTATACACCTGGACTCCGTCACTCTCCAGTATGCAGATGATGTCACGCAGCTAATCAGAGCCAGAACCCTCACACACTTAATTAATAGAACCCAACAGGAAATTGACCACGTTTCGCTCTGGGAGTTACAATGGAGGATTAAAACAAATCCTGCAAAATGCAACATATCCTACTTTAATGTACGTCAGAGATACAACATAATTAATGTCTACCTACACTCCCGTATACACCGTCAGGTACCCATTCCCATCTCAAACACCAACACTGTCCTGGGCCTAAACTATGATGTACACCTGAGAATGAACCGACATATACAGTCTAGAGCGGCTATTGCGAAAGCGGAGCTCGCAAAATTGTATAGATTTAGAGAGGCGCAATTCAAAACCAAATTGCACCTCTACAAAGCATTAATACGACCTCTTATCACATATGCCCCTTCAGCTCTCAAACTCGGAGCCCAATCCAACATCCGTGCACTCCAAATCATTCAGAACAAAGCTCTACGTTGGGTTTTTAACATCAAATGGCACGAATTCATCAGGAACACAGAACTTCACGAGAGAGCACGAATCCCTCCTCTAAACATGTACTGGAGGAAACTGTTTGAAAGACAAGTAGAGCGATTTCAAATACATCATACTCACTGGATTGATGACTTCAACAATCTCCTAGGAATAGACCACCCAGGTAACATGGTTAATATACAACCTGGACAACATCCAGTGCCAATATATTAAAAAACTAAAAACCTCTATAGATCTTACTGCTAAGTCCGTGCGGGGAACGCCTTGGGAAAATCAGTGTCCATCGGCCAGAGATACGATCCATCTCCTCATATATCCCTTAAAAAAAAAAAAAGAAATAAAAGATAAAAAAATTAAAAGAAAAAATAAAATAAGAAAGTGATAAAATAGATAAATAAATAAATATATGAGTAAAATAAAACCTTGTCCTCCACTCATCGTCTCCGCCCTTCTTAACCTATTTTTCCTGCGCAAGCTGGGTTAAGCCCTGCCTCTTTTCCTTCCTCTAAAATTCACTTCCTTTAACAATTCTTGCTCTTCCCCCCCCCCCCCCCCTCCCCCCCCCCTCCTCATTGGAGGGGACTTTTCTATCATCATCATTGTCATTGTCATTTTCAGGCCAGTCATCCATTCAGGCTGGTCCCACCCTCAGGCCAGTCATCCATTCAGGCTGGTCTACCCTCAGACCAGTCATCCATTCAGGCTGGTCTACCCTCAGACCAGTCATCCATTCAGGCCGGTCCACCGCTCAGGCCAGTCATCCATTCAAGCCGGTCCACCCCTCAGGCCAGTCAACAATTCAGGCCAGTCAACCCCTCAGACCAATCATCCATTGTGGCCGGTCCACCCTAAAACCAGTTATCCATTCAGGCCGGTCCACCCTCAGGCTAGTCATCCATTCAGTCCGGTAAACCGTCTGACCAGTCATCAATTCAGGCCGGTACATCCCTCGAGCCAGTCATCGATTCAGGCCGGTCCGCCCTCAGACCAGTCATCCATTCAGGCCGGTCCAACCCTCAGACCAGTCTTCCATTATGGCCGGTCCACCCATCTTGCTAGTCATCAATTATGGCCGGTCCACCATCAGACCAGTCATCCATTCAGGCTGGTCTATCCCTCGGACCAGTCATCCATTGTGGCCAGTCCACCCTCATACCAGTCATCTATTCAGGCCGGTCCACCCTCAGACCAGTCATCAATTCAGGCCTGTCCACCCTCAGGCTAGTCATCCATTCAGGCCGGTCCACCCCTCAGACCAGTCATCCATTCAAGACGGTTCGCTCATCTGGCCAGTCATTTATTCAGGCTGTTTCACCCTCAGATCAGTCATCCAATTAGGCCGGTCTACCCCTCAGACCAGTCACCCATTGTGGACGGTTCACCCTTAGATCAGTCATCCATTCAGGACAGTCTACCCCTTAGACCAGCCATCCATTCAGGCCGGTCCACCCTCAGACCAGTCATCCATTCAGGCCGGTCCATCCCTCAAGCCAGTCACCCTCACACCAGTCATCCATTGTGGAACGATCCACTCCTGAGGCCAGTCATCCATTATGGCCGGTCCACCTTCACACCAGTCATCCATTCAGACCAGTCCACCCCTCAAACCAGCCATCTATTCAGGCCGGTCCACCCTCAGACCGGTCATGCATTCAGTCCGGTCCGCTCTCAGACCAGTCATCCATTGTGGCCGGTTCCCCCTCAGACTAGTCATCCATTCAGGCCCGTCCACCCTCAGACCAGTCATCCATTCTGGCCGGTCCACCGGTCCACCATAAGGCCAGTCATCCATTCAGGTCGGTCCACCCTTAGACCAGTCATCCATTCAGGCCGGTCCATCCCTCAGACCAATCATTCATTCTGGTCGGTCCATCCATCTGGCAAGTCATCCATTATGGCTGGTATACCCTCTGAGCAGTAGTTCATTCAGGCTGGTCCAACCTCAGCACAGTCATCCACTCAGCCCGGTCCACCCCTAAGACAAGTCATCTTTTCCTGCCGGTCCACCCTCAGACCAGTCATCCATTGAGGAACGGTCCACCCCTCAGGCCAGTCATCCATTACAGCTGGTACATCCTTACACAATTCATCCATTCAGGCCGGTCCACCATCAGAACAGTCATCCATTCAAGATGGTCCCCTTCAAACCAGTCATCCATTCAGGCAGGTCCACCTTCAGACCAGTCATCCATTCAGGCCGGTCCACCCCTCAGACCAGTCATCCATTCAGGCCGGTTCACTAATTTGGCCAGTCATCTATTCAGACTGTTTCAGCCTCAGACCAGTCATCTATTGCGGCCGGTCTAACCCTCAGACCAGTCCCCCATTTTGGACGGTTCAACCTCAGACAGTCATCCATTCAGGCCGGTCCACCCTCAAACCAGTCATCTATTCAGGCCTTTTCACCGGTCCTGCCGGTCCCCCTCAGACCAGTCATCCATTGTGGCCGGTCCACCATCAGGCCATTCATCCATTCAGGCCAGTCTATGCCTCAGACCAGTCATCAATTGTGAGCGTTTCTACCCTCAGACCAGTCATCTATTCAGGCCGGTTTACCCCTCAGACCAATCACCCATTGTAGACGGTTCACCCTTAGACTAGTCTTCCATTCAGGCCAGTCATCCCCTAAGACCAGCCATCCATTCAGGCCGGTCCACCCTCAGACCAGTCATCCATTCAGGCCGGTCCACCCCTCAAGCCACTAATTATGGTCGGTCCACCCTCACACCAGTCATCCATTGTGGAACGATCCACCCCTCAGGACAGTCATCCATTATGGCCAGTCCAACCTTACACCAGTAATCCATTCAGGCCGGTCCACCCTCAGACCAGTCATCCATTCAGTCCGGTCCACCCTCAGACCAGTGATCCATTGTGGCTGGTCCCCCCTCAGGCCAGTCATCCATTCGGGCCCGTCCACTCTCAGACCAGTCATCCATTGTGGCCGGTCCACCCTCAGGCAAGTCATCCATTCAGGCCGGTCTATACCTCAGACCAGTCATCAATTGTGACCGATTCTACCCCTCAGAAAAGTCATCCATTCAGGCCCGTCCACCCTCAGACCAGTCATACATTCAGGTCGGTCCACCCTCAGATCAGTCATCCATTCAGGCTGGTCCAACCTCAGACCAGTCATCCACTCAGACCGGTTCACCCCTCACACCATTCATCCATTCAGTCCAGTCCATGCTCAGACAATACATCCAATGTGACCGGTCCACTCTTAGGCCAGTCATCCATTCAGGCCGGTCCGCCCTCAGGCCAGTCATCCATTCAAGCCAGTCCACCCTCAGATCAGTCACCCATTGTGGAACGGTCCACCCCTCAGGCCAGTCATCCTTTACAGCCGGGTCATCGTCATTCCAGTCATCCATTCAGGCCGGTCCACCCTCAGAACAGTCATTCATTCAGGCCGGTCCACCGTCAGACCAGCCATCCATTCAGGCCGGTTCATCCTCAGGCCAGTGATCCATTCAGGTCTGTCCACCCCTAAGACCAGTCATCCATTCAGGCCTGTCCACCTTCATGCCAGTCATCCATTTAGGCCGGTCCACCCCTCAGACCGGTCATCCATTCAGGACGGTCCACTCATCTGGCCAATCATCTATTCAGGCTATTTCACCCTCAGACCAGTCATCTATTCAGGCCGGTCTACCCCCTCAGACCAGTCACCCATTGTAGACGGTTCATCCTTAGACTAGTCTTCCATTCAGGCTAGTCCACAACTAAGACCAGCCATCCATTCAGGCCGGTCCACCCTACGACCAGTCATCATTCAGGCCGGTCCACCCCTCAAGCCACCCATTATGGCCGGTCCACCCTCACACCAGTCATCCATTGTGGAACGACCCACCCCTCAGGACAGTCATCCATTATGGCCGGTCCAACCTTACACCAGTAATCCATTCAGGCCGATCCACCCTCAGACCAGTCATCCATTCAGTCCGGTCCACCCTCAGACCAGTGATCCATTGTGGTTGGTCCCCCCTCAGGCCAGTCATCCATTCGGGCCCGTCCACCCTCAGACCTGTCATCCATTCTCGCCGGTCCACCCTTAGGCAAGTTATTCATTCAGGCCGGTCTATACCTCAGACCAGACATCAGTTGTGACCGATTCTACCCCTCAGACCAGTCATCCATTCAGGCCCGTCCACCCTCAGACCAGTCATACATTCAGGTCGGTCCACCCTCAGATCAGTCATCCATTCAGGCTGGTCCAACCTCAGACCAGTCATCCATTCAGACCGGTTCACCTCCCACACCATTCATCCATTCAGTCCAGTCCATGCTCAGAAAAGACATCCAATGTGGCCGGTCCACCCTTAAGCCAGTCATCCATTCAGGCCGGTCCACCCTCAGGCCAGTCATTCATTCAAGCCAGTCCACCCTCAGATCAGTCACCCATTCAGGCCGGTCCACACTCAGACCAGTCATCCATTGTGGAACGGTCCATCCCTCAGGCCAGTCATCCTTTACAGCCGGTTCATCGTCATACCAGTCATCCATTCAGGCCGGTCCACCTTCAGACCATTCATCCATTCAGGCCGGTTCATCCTCAGGTCAGTCATCCATTCAGGTCTGTCCATCCCTCAAACCAGTCATCAATTCAGCCCTGTCCACCCTCATGCCAGTCATCCATTCAGGCTGGTCCACCCCTCAGACCAGTCATCCATTCAGGACGGTCCACTCATCTGGCCAGTCATCTATTCAGGCTGTTTCACCCTCACACCAGTCATCTATTCAGGCCGGTCTACCCCTCAGACCAGTCACCTATTGTGTACGGTTCACCCTTAGACCAGTCATCCATTCAGGCCACTCCACCCCTCAGACCAGCCATCCATTCTGGCTGGTCCACACTCGGACCAGTCATCCATTCAGGTCGGTCCACCCCTCAAGCCAGTCACCCATTATGGCTGGTCCACCCTCACACCAGTCATCCATTGTGGAACGATCCACCCCTCAGGCCAGTCATCCATTACAGCCGGTCCACCTTCATACCAGTCACCCATTATGGCCGGTCCACCCTCAAACCGGTCATCCATTCCGTCCGGTCAACTCTCAGACCAGTCATCCATTCTGGCCGGTTCCACCTCAGACCAGTCATCCATTCTGGCCGGTCCACCCTAAGGCCAGTCATCCATTCAGGTCAGTCCACCCTTAGACCAGTCATCCATTCAGGCCGGTCCATCCCTCAGACCAATCATTCATTGTGGCCAGTCTACCCATCTGGCCAGTCATCCATTATGGCTGGTCCACCCTCTGAGCAGTAGTTCATTCAGGCTGGTCCAACCTCAGCCAAATCATCCATTCAGCCCAGTCCACCCCTAAGACCAGTCATCTTTTCCTGCCAGTCCACCCTAAGACCAGTCATCCAATGTGGCCGGTCCACATGCAGGCAAGTCATCCATTCAGGCCGGTCTATACCTCAGACCAGTCACCCATTCAGGGCAGTCCACTCATCTGGCCAATCATCTATCCAGGATATTTCACCCTCAGACCAGCCATCTATTCAGGCCAGTCTACCCTTCAGACCAGTCACCCACTTAGGGCGGTCCACTCATCTGGCCAATCATCTATTCAGGTTATTTCACCCTCAGACCAGTCATCTATTCAAGCCGGTCTACCCCTCAGACCAGTCACCCATTGTAGACGGTTCACCCTTAGACTAGTCTTCCATTCAGGCCACTCCACCCCTAAGACCAGCCATCCATTAGGCCGGTCCACCCCCAGACCAATCATCCATTCAGGCCCGTCCACCCCTCTAGCCACCCATTATGGCCGGTCCACCCTCACACCAGTCATCCATTGTGGAACGATCCACCCCTCAGGACAGTCATCCATCATGGCCGGTCCAACCTTACACCAGTCATCCATTCAGGCCGGTCCACCCTCAGACCAGTCATCCATTCAGTCCGGTCCACCCTCAGACCGGTGATCCATTGTGGCTGGTCCCCCCTCAGGCCAGTCATCCATTCAGGCCCGTCCACTCTCAGACCAGTCATCCATTGTGGCCGGTCCACCCTCAGGCCAGTCATCCATTCAGGCCGGTCCACCCTCAGACCAGTCATCAATTCAGGCTGGTTTACCCTCAGACCAGTTATCCATTCAGGACGGTCTATCCTTAGACCAGTCATCCATTCAGGCCGGTCCATCCCTCAGACCAATCATTCATTGTGGCCGGTCCACCCATCTGGCTAGTCATCCGTTATGGCTGATCCACCCTCTGAGCAGTAGTCCATTCAGGCTGGTCCAACCTCAGCACAGTCATCCATTCAGCCAGGTCCACCCGTCAGACCAGTCACCTTTTCCTGCCGGTCCACCCTCAGACCAATCATTCATTGTGACCGGTCCACCCATCTGGCTAGTCATCTATTATGGCTGATCCACCCTCTGAGCAGTAGTCCATTCGGGCTGCTCCAACCTCAGCACAGTCATCCATTCAGCCAGGTCCACCCCTCAGACCAGTCACATTTTCCTGCCGGTCCACCCTTAGGCAAGCCATCCATTCAGGCCGGTCCACCCTCAGGCCAGTCATTCATTCAAGCCTGTCCATCCTCAGATCAGTGACCCATTCAGGCCGGTCCTTCCTCAGACCAGTCATCCATTGTGGAACGGTCCACCCCTCAGGCCAGTCATCCTTTACAGCCGGTCCATCGTCATACCAGTCATTCACTCAGGCCGGTCCACCGTCAGGCCAGTCATCCATTCAGGCCTGTCTGCCCCTCAGACCAGTTATCAATTTAGGCCGGTCCACTCATCTGGCCATTCACCTATTCAGGCTGTTTCATCCTCAGACCAGTCATTTATTCAGGCCGGTCTACTCTCAGACCAGTTACCCATTATGGACGGTTCACCCTCAGATCAATCATCTATTCAGGCCGATCCACCCTCAGACCATTCGTCCATTCAGGACGGCCCACCCTCAGGCCAGTCATCCATTCAGGCCTGTCCACCATCAGACCACTCATCCATTCAGTCCGGTCTACCCTCAGACCATACATCAATTCAGGTCGGTCCACCCTCAGACCAGTCATCCATTCAGGGTGGTTCACTCTCAGACCAGTCATCCATTCAGGACGGTCCACCCTTAGACCAGTCATCCATTCAGGCCATTCAGACCAATCATTCGTTGTGGCTGGTCCACCCATCTGGCAAGTCATCCATTATGGTTGGTCCACCCTCTGAGCAGTAGTCCATTCAGGCTGGTCCACCCTCAGACCAGTCATACATTCAGGTCGGTCCACCTTCAGATCAGTTATCCATTCAGGCCGGTTTAACCTAAGACCAGTCATCCATTCAGACCGGTCCACCCCTCAGACCATTCATCCATTCAATCTGGTCCACCCTCAGACCAGTCATCCATTATGGAAGGTCAAACCTCGGACCAGTTATCTATTCAGGTCGGTCCAACCTCAGGACAGTCATTCATTCAGGCGGGTCCACCCTCATGTCAATCACCCATTCAAGCCAGTCCACGCTCAGACCACTCATCCATAGTGGAACGGTCCACCCCTCAGGCCAGTCATTCATTACAGCCGGTCCATCCTCACACTAGTCATCTATTCAGGCCGGTCCACCCTCAGGCCAGTCATCCATTCAGGCCGGTCCACCCTTAGACCAGTCATCCATTCAGTCCGGTCCACCCTCAGACCAGTCATCCATTCAGTGCGGTCCACCCTCAGACCATTCATCCATTCAGGCCGGTTCACCCTCAGGCCGGTCATCCATTCAGTCCCGTCCACCGTCAGACCAGCCATCATTTCAGTCTGGTCCACCCTCAGACCATTCATTCATTTAGGCTGGTTCACCCTCAGACCAGTCATCCATTTAGAGCGGTCCACCCTTAGACAAGTCATCCATTCAGACCGGTCCATCCCTCAGACCAATCATTCATTGTGGCTGGTCCACCCATCCGGCCAGTCATCCATTATGGCTGGTCCACCCCTGAGCAGTATTTCATTCAGTCTGGTCCAACCTCAGCACAGTCATCCATTCAGCCTGGTCAAAACCTCAGACCAGTCCCCTTTTCCTGCAGGTCCACCCTTAGACCAGTCATCCATTGTGGCCGGTCCACCCTCAGGCCAGTCATCCATTCAGGTCGGTCTATCCTTCAGACCACTCATCAATTGTGACCGGTTCTACACCTCAGACCAGTCATTCATTCAGGCCTGTCCACCCTCAGACCAGTGATACATCCAAGTCGGTCCACCCTCAGATCAGTCACCCATTCAGGCCGGTCCAACCTCAGACTAGTCATCCATTCAGACCGGTCCACTCCTCAGACCATTCATCCATTCAGTCCGGTCCACCCTGAGACCAATTATCCATTGTGGCCGGACCACCCTTAGGCCAGTCATCCATTCAGGCCAGTACACTCTAAGGCCAGTCATTCATTCAGGCCGGTCCACCCACATATCAATCACCCATTCAGGCCGGTCCGCCCTCAGACCAGTCATCCATTGTAGAACGGTCTAACCCTCAGGCCAGTCATCCGTTACAGCCGTACTATCCTCACACCAGTCATCCATTCAGGCCGGTCCACTTTCAGAGCAATCATTCATTCAGGCCGGTCCACCCTCAGACCAGTCGACCCTCAGACCAGTCATTCATTCAGGCTGGTCCACTCATCTGGCCAGTCATCTATATAAGTTGTATCACCCTCAGACCAGACATCTATTCAGGCTGGTCTACCCGTTAGACCAGTTACCCATTGCGGACGGTTCGCCCTCAGACCAATCATTTATTCAGGCCAGTCCACCCTCAGGCCAGTCATCCATTCAGGCCCGTCCATCCTAAAACTAGTCATTCATTCAGTCCGGTCCACCCTCAGATCATTCAGGCCAGTCCACCCTCAGACCAGTCATCAATTCAGGCTGGTTCACCCTCAGACCAGTTATCCATTCAGAACGGTCCACCTTTAGACCAGTCATCCATTCAGGCCGGTCCATCCCTCACACCAATCATTCATTGCTGCCGGTCCACCCATCGGGCCATTCATCCATTGTGGCTGGTGCACCCTTAGAGCAGTAGTCCATTCAGGCCAGTCCAACCTCAACACAGTCATCCATTTAGCCCGGTCCACCCTTCAGACCAGTCACTTTTCCTATCGGTCTACCCTCAGACCAGTCAGCCACTGTGACCGGTCCACCTTCAGGCCAGTCATCCATTCAGTCCGGCCTATCCCTCAGACCACTCATCAATAGTGACTGGTTCTACCCCTCAAACCAGTCATCCATTCAGGCCCGTCCGCCCTCAGACCAGTCATACATTCAGGTCGGTCCACCCTCACATCAGTCATCCATTCAGGCCGGTCCAACCTCAGACCAGTCATCCATTCAGACCGGTCCACTCCTCAGACCATTCATCCATTCAGTCCGGCCCACCCTGAGACCAATCATCCATTGTGGCCGGTCCACCCTAAGGCCAGTCATCCATTTAGGCCGGTACACTCTCAGGCCAGTCATTCATTCAGGCCGGTCCACCCTCATATCAGTCACCCATTCAGGCCGGTCCGCCCTAGGATCAGTCATCCATTGTAGATCGGTCCACCCCTTAGGCCAGTCATCCATTACAACCGAACCATCCTCACACAAGTCATCCATTCAGGACGGTCCACCCTCAGAGCAGTCATTCATTCAGGCTGGTCCACCCTCAGACCAGTCATCCATTCAGGTTGGTCCACTCATCTGGCCAGTCATCTATTCAGGCGGTATCACCCTCAGACCAGTCATCTATTCAGACCGGTCTACCTCTCAGACCAGTTACCCATTGTGGACGGTTCACCCTCAGACCAATCATCCATTCAGGCCGGTCCACCCTCACACCAGTCATCCATTCAGGCCGTCCACCCTCAGGCCAGTCATCCATTCAGGCCCGTCCACCCTCAAATTAGTCATCCATTAAGTCCGGTCCACACTCAGACTAATCATCCATTCAGACCGGTCCACCCTCAGACCAGTCATCAATTCAGGCTGGTTCACCCTCAGACCAGTCATCCATTCAGGACGGTCCACCCTTAGACCAGTCATCCATTCAGGCAGATCCATCCCTCACACCAATCATTCATTGCGGCCGGTCCACCCATCGGGCCCGTCATCCATTATGGCTGATCCACTCTCTGAGCAGTAGTCCATTCTGGCTGGTTTAACCTGAGCACAGTCATCCATTCAGCCCGCAACACCCCTCAGACCAGTCACCTTTTCCTGTCGGTCCACCCTCAGACCAGTCATCCATTGTCGTCAGCCCACCCTCATGCCAGTCATCCATTCAGGCCGGTCTATCCTTCAGACCAGTCATCAATTGTGACTGGTTCTATCCCTCAGACCAGTCATCCATTCAGGCCTGTCCACCCTCAGACCCGTCATACATTCACGTCGGTCCGCCCTCAGATCAGTCATCCATTCAGGCCGGTCCAACCTCAGACCAGTCATCCATTCAGACCGGTCCACCCTTCAGACCATTCACCCATTCAGTCCGGTCCACCCTCAGACCAGTCATCCATTATGGCCGGTCCACACTCAGACCATTCATCCATTCAGGCCGGTCCATCCTCAGGCCAGTCATCCTTTCAGGCCCGTCCACGCTCTGACCAGCCATCCTTTCAGTCCGGTCCACCCTCAGACCATTCATCCATTCAGGCCGGTCCACCCTAAGACCAGTCATCCATTCAGGCTGGTTCACCCTCAGACCAGTCTTCCATTCAGAACGGTCCACCCTTAGACCAGTCATCCATTCAGACCGGTCCATCCCTCAGACCAATCATTCATTATGGCCGTTAAACCCATCTGGCCAGTCATCCATGATCGCTGGTCCACCTTCTAAGCAGTATTTCATCAAGCTGGACCTACCTCAGCACAGTCATCCATTCACCCAGGTCCAAACCCCAGACCAGTCACCTTGTCCTGCAGGTCCACCCTCAGACCAGTCATCCATTGGGGCCGGTCCAGCCTCAGGCCAGTCATCCATTCAGGCCGGTCTATCCTTCAGACCAGTCATTCATTCAGGCCCGTGCACCCTCAGACCAGTCCTACATTCAGGTCGGTCCACACTCAGATCAGTCATCCATTCAGGCCGGTCCAACCTCAGACCAATCATCCATTCAGACCGGTCCACTCCTCAGTCCATTCATCCATTCAGTCCGGTCCGCACTGAGACCAATCTTCCATTGTGGCCGGTACAACCTCAGGCCAGTCATTCATTCAGGCCGGTCCATCCTCATATCATTCACCCATCTAGGCCGGTTTTACCCTCAGACCAGTCATCCATTGTAGAACGGTCCACCCCTCAGGCCAGTCATCCATTACAGCTGGACCATCCTCACACCAGTCTTCCATTCTGGCCGGTCCACCCTCAGAGCAGTCATTCATTCAGGCCGGTCCACCCTCAGACCAGTCATCCATTCAGGCTGGTCTACCCCTCAGACCAGTTACCCATTGTGGACGGTTCACCCTCAGACCAATCATCCATTCAGGCCGGTCCACCCTCAGATCAGTCATCCATTCAGGCCGGTCCACCATCAGGCCAGTCATCCATTCAGGCCCGTCCACCATCACACCAGTCATCCATTCAGTCCGATCCACCCTTAGACCATTCATCCATTCAGGCCGGTCCACTCTCAGACCCATCATCCATTTAGGCTGGTTCACCCTCAGACCAGTCATCAATTAAGGCTGGTTCACCCTCAGAATGGTCATCTATTCAGGACGGTCCACCCTTAGACCAGTCATCCATTCAGGAGGGTCGATCCCTCAGACCAATCATTCATTGTGGCCGGTCCACCCATCGGGCCAGTCATCCATTATGGCTGGTGCACCCTCTGAGCAGTAGTCCATTCAGGCTGGTCCAACCTCAGCACAGTCTTCCATTCAGCCCGGTCCACACCTCAGACCAGTCACCTTTTCCTGTCGGTCCACCCTCAGACCAGTCATCCATTGTGGCCGGTCCACCCTCTGGCCAGTCATCCATTCAGGCCGGTCTATCCCTCAGACCAGTCATCAATTGTGACTGGTTCTACCCTTCAGATCAGTCATCCATTCAGGCCGGTCCAACCTCAGACCAGTCATCCATTATATCCGAACCATCCTCACACCAGACATCCATTCAGGCCGGTCCACCCTCAGAGCAGACATTCATTGTGGCCGGGGCACCCACAGGCCAGTCATTCCTTCAGGCAGGTCCACCCTCAGGTCAGTCATTCATTCAGACCGGTCCATCCTCATGTCATTCACCCATTCAGGCCTGTCCACCCTCAGACCAGTCATCCATTTTAGAACGGTCCACCCCTCAGGCCAGTCATCCATTATAGCCGGACCATCTTCACACCAGTCATCCATTCAGGACGGTCCACCCTCAGAGCAGTCATTCATTCAGGCTGGTCCACCCTCAGACCAGTTATCCATTCAGGCTGGTTCACTCATCTGGCCAATCATCTATTCAGGCTGTATCACCCTCAGACCAGTCATCTATTCAGGCCGGTCTACCCCTCAGACCAGTTACCCATTGTGGACAGTTCACCCTCAGACCAACCATCCATTCTGGGCGGTCCACCCTCACACCAGTCATCCATTCAGGCCGGTCCACCATCACAACAGTCATCCATTCAGTCCGGTCCACCCTCAGACCATTTATCCATTCAGGCCGGTCCACCCTCATACCAGTCATCCATTCAGGCTGGTTTACCCTTGGACCAGTCATCAATTCAGGCTGGTTCACCCTCAGACCAGTCATCCACTCAGGACGGTTCACCCTTAGACCAGTCATCCATTCAGGAGGGTCCATTCCTCAGACCAATCATTCATTGCAGCCAGTCCACCCATCTGGCCAGTCATCCATTATGGCTGGTCCACCCTCTCAGCAGTAGTCCATTCAGACTGGTCCAACCTCTGCACAGTCATCCATTCAGCCCGGTCCACCCCACAGATCAGTCACCTTTTCCTACCAGTCCACCCTCAGACCAGTCATCCATTGTCGCCGGTCCACCCTCAGGTCAATCATCCACTCATGCCGGTCTATCCCTCAGACCAGACATCAATTGTGACCGGTTCAAGCCCTCAGACCAGTCATCCATTCAGGCCGGTCCACCCTCAGACCAATCATACATTCAGGTCGGTCCACCCTCAGATCAGTCATCCATTCAGGCTGGTCCACCCTCAGACCAGTCATCCATTCAGACCGGTCCACCCCTCAGACCATTCATCCATTCAGTCCGGTCCACCCTCAGACCAATCATCCATTGTGGCCGGTCCACCCATCTGGCCAGTCATCCATTATGGCTGGTCCACCCTCTGAGCAGTAGTCCATTCAGGCTGGTCCAACCTCAGCACAGTCATCTATTCAGCCCGGTCCACCCCTCAGACCAGTCCCCTTTTCCTGCCGGTCCACCCTCAGACCAGTCATCCATTGTGGCCAGTCCACCCTCAGGCCAGTCATTCATTCATGCCGGTCTATCCCTCAGACCATTCATCAATTGTGACCGGTTCTACCCCTCAGACCATTCATCCATTCAGTCCTGCCCACCCTCAGACCAGTCATCCATTTTGGTCGGTCCACCCTCAGGCCAGTCGTCCATTCAGGCCAGTCCACCCTAACATCAATCACCCATTCAAGCCGGTCCACCCTCAGACCAGTCATCCATTATGGAACGGTTCACCCTTCAGGCCAGTCATCCATTACAGCCAGTCCATCCTCACACCAGTCATCCATTCAGGCCGGTCCGCCCTAACGGAAGTCATTTATTCAGGCCGGTGCACCCTCAGACCAGTCATCCATTCAGGCCGGTCAACCCTCAGGCCATTCATCCATTCAGGCCAGTCCACCCCTCAGACCAGTCATCCATTCAGGCCGGTCCACCTTCAGACCAGCCATCAATTCAGGCCGGTCCACCCTCAAGCCGGTCATCGATTCAGGCCGGTATACCCTATGACCAGTCATCCATTATGGCCGGTCCACCCATCCGGCCACTCATCAATTATGGCCGACCCACCCTCAGACCAGTCATCCATTATGTCCGGTCTACCCCTCAGACCAGTCATCCATTGTGGCCGGTCTACTCTCAAACCAGTCATCTATTCAGGCAGGTCCACTCTCAGACCAGTCATCCATTATGGCCGGTCTACCCCTCAGACCAGTCATCCATTGTGGCCGGCCTACCCTTAGACCAGTCGTCTATTTAGGCAGGTCTACCTTTAGACCAGTCATCCATTCAGGCTGGTCCACTCTTAGGCCAATCATCCATTCAGGCCGTTCCACCCTCACACCAGTCATTCATTCAGGCCGGTCCACCCTCAGACCAATCATCCATTGTGGCCGTTCCACCCATCGGACGAGTCATCCTTTATGGCCGGTTCACCCATCTGGCCAGTCATCCATTCAGGCCCATCCACCCTCAGACCAGTCATTCATTGTGGCCGGTCCACCCTCAGGTAAGTCATCCATTTAGGCCGGTCCACCCTCAGACCATTTATCCATTTAGGCAGGTCCACCCTCAGACCAGTCATCCATTCAGGCCAGTCCACCCTCAGGCCAGTCCACCATCAAGCCAGTCATCCATTCAGGCTGGTCCACCCCTCAGACCAGTCATCCATTATAGCCGGTCCACCCATCTATCCAGTCATCCATTATGGCCAGTCCACCCTCAGACCAGTCATCCATTCAAGCAGGTTCTACCCCTCAGACAAGTCATGTATTCATTCCGGTCCATCCTCAGACCCATCGTCCATTCAGGCAGGTCCATCCTCAGAATAATCATCCATTCAGGCCGATCTATCCTCAGACCAGTCATCCATTCAGGCCCATCCACCCTTATACCAGTCATCCATTCAGGCCCGTCCATCCTCAGCCCAGTCATCTATCGTGACAGGTCCATCCCTCAGGCCACTTATCCATTACGGCCGATCCACCCTCAGACCAGTCATTCTTTCAGAACGGTCCACCCTCACACCAGTCATCCATTCAGGCCGGTTCACTATTAAGACGAGTCATCCAATATAGCCGGTCCACCCCTCAGGCCAGTCATCCATTCAAGCCGGTCCACCTTCAGACCAGTCATCCATTGTGGCCGGTCCACACCCTCAGACCAATCATCCATTCAGGCCGGTCCAACCTCAGACCATTCATCCATTGTGTCCGGTCCACCCTCAGGCCAGTCATCCATTTAAGCCGATCCATCCTCAGACCATTTATCCATTTAGGCCGGTCCAACCTCAGACCAGTCATCCATTCAGGCCAGTCCACCCTTAGGCCAGTCATCCATTCAGGCCGGTCCATCCCTCAGACCAGTCATCCATTATGGCCGGTCCACCCATCTGGCCAGTCATCCATTCAAGCTGGTCCACCCACAGACAAGTCATCCATTCAGGCCGGTCTACTCCTCACACCAGTCATCCATTGTGGCCGGTTCAACCTCAGACCAATCATACATTCAGGTCAGTCCACCCTCAGACCAGTAATCCATTCAGGCTGATCCACCCCTCAGACCAGTCATCCAATATGGCCGGTCCATCCATCTAGCCAGCCATCCATTATGGCTAGTCCACCCACAGACCAGTCGTCCATTCAATCCGGTTCTACCCCTCAGACAAGTCATCTATTCAGGCCGGTCCATCCTCAGACCCATCATCCATTCAAGCCGGCCCATCCTCAGACCATTCATTCATTCAGGCCGGTCCAACCTCAGGCGAGTCATTCATTCGGACAGGTCCGACCCTCAAACCAGTCATCCATTCAGGCAGGTCCACCCAGTCATCAATTCAGGCCGGTTCACTTTCAGAGCAGTCATCCATTCAGGCCGGTCCACCCTCAGACCAGTCATCCTTTCAGGCCGTTTCACCTTCAAACAAGTCATCCATTCAGGCCTGTCCACCCCTAAGATGTCATCCATTCAGGCCGGTCCACCCTCAGACCAGTCGTCCATTATAGCCTGTCCACCCCTCAGGCCAGTCATCCATTCAGGGCTGTCCACCCCTCAAGCCAGTCACCCATTATGGCCGGTCCACCCTCAAACCAATCATCCATTATGGAACGGTCGACCTCTCAGGCCAGTCATCCATTAGAGCCGGTCTACCCACACACCAGTCATCCATTCAGGCCGGTCCACCCTTAGAGCACTCATCCATTCAGGCCGGTCCACCCTCACACCAGTCATCCATTCAGGCCGATCCACCCTCAGGCCAGTCATCCATTCAGGCCGGTCCACTCATCTGGCCAGTCATCCATTCAGGCTGTCACCCTCAGATCAGCCATCCATTCAGGCCGGTCTACCCCTCAGACCAGTCACCAATTGTGGACGGTTCACCCTCAAACCAGTCATCCATTCTGGCCGGTCCACCCTCAGACCAGTCACCCATTCAGGCCGGTCCATGCTCAGGCCAATCATCCATTCAGGCCGGTCCACCCTCAGACCAGTCATCCATTGTGACAGGTCCACCCTTTAGGCCAGTCATCCATTATAGCCGGTCCACCCTCAGACCAGTCATCCATTCAGGCCGGTTCACCCTCAACCAGTCATCCATTCAGGCCGGTCCAACCTCAGGCCAGTCATCCATTCAGGCCGGTCCACCCTTGGACCAGTCATCCATTCAGGCCGGTCCACCCTTAAGGCTAGTCATCTATTTTATCCGGTCCACCCCTCAACCCAGTCATCCATTCAAGCCGGTCCACCCTCAGACCAGTCATCCATTGTGGCCAGTCCATCCCTCAGACCAGTCATCCATTCAGGCCGGTCCAACCTCAGACCAGTCATCCATTCAGGCCGGTCCAACCTCAGACCAGTCATCCATTGTGGCCCTGTCCACCCCTCAGTCCAGTCATCCATTCAGGCCGGTTCACTCTCAGGCCATTCATCCATTCAAGCCGGTCCACCCTCAGACCAGTCATCCATTGTGGCCGATCCACCCTTCTGGCTAGTCATCCATTCTGGCCGGTCCACCCCTCAGGCCAGTCATGCATTTAGGCCAGGCGACCCCTCAGATCATTCATCCACGTATACTGTATATAGTATGTGTATGTTTTATATCGTATATGTATACTGTATATAGTATGTGTATACTGTATATAGTATATATATACTGCGTATGATATGTGTATACTGCATATAGTACGTCTATAATGTATATAGTATGTGTATACTGTATAACTGTATATAGTATGTGTAAACTGTATAACTGTATATAGTATGTGTATCATGTATATTATACTGTATATAGTATGTGTATAATGTATATAGTATGTGTATACTGTATATGATATGTGTACACTGTATGTAATATGTGCATACTGTATATAGTATGTGTTTACTGTATACAGTATGTGTATACTGTATATAGTTTGTGTATACAGTATATAATGTGTGTATACTGTATATAATGTGTATGCTGTATTATATGTGTATAATGTATATAGTATGTGTATAACGTATATAGCATGTGTATACTGTATGTAGTATGTGTATACTGTACATAGTACGTGTATACAGTTTATAATGTGTGCATAATGTATATAGTATGTGTATGATGTATATAGTATTTGTATACTGGATATGGTTTGTGCATACTGTATATGTGTATAATGTATATAGCATGTGTATACTGTCTATAGTATGTGTATACTGTATATAGTATGTGTATACTGCATATAGCATGTGTATACCGTATATAGTATGTGTATACTGTATATAGTATGTGTATACTGCATATAACATGTGTATACCGTATATAGTATATGTATACTGTATATGAATATGTGTATAATGTATATTGTATGTATATAATGAATATAGTATTTTTTTTTTTTTTTTTTTTGCTTTGTAGCTGTCTCCCGCGTTTGCGAGGTAGCGCAAGGTAACAGACGAAAGAAATGGCCCAACCCACCCCCATACACATGTATATACATACACGTCCACACACGCAAATATACATACCTACACAGCTTTCCATGGTTTACCCCAGACGCTTCACATGCCCTGATTCAATCCACTGACAGCACGTCAACCCCGGTATACCACATCGATCCAATTCACTCTATTCCTTGCCCTCCTTTCACCTTCCTGCATGTTCAGGCCCCGATCACACAAAATCTTTTTCACTCCATCTTTCCACCTCCAATTTGGTCTCCCACTTCTCGTTCCCTCCACCTCCGACACATATATCCTCTTGGTCAATCTTTCTTCACTCATTCTCTCCATGTGCCCAAACCATTTCAAAACACCCTCTTCTGCTCTCTCAACCACGCTCTTTTTATTTCCACACATCTCTCTTACCCTTACGTTACTTACTCGATCAAACCACCTCACACCACACATTGTCCTCAAACATCTCATTTCCAGCACATCCATCCTCCTGCGCACAACTCTATCCATAGCCCACGCCTCGCAACCATACAACATTGTTGGAACCACCATTCCTTCAAACATACCCATTTTTGCTTTCCGAGATAATGTTCTCGACTTCCACACATTCTTCATGGCTCCAAGGATTTTCACCCCCTCCCCCACCCTATGATCCACTTCCGCTTCCATGGTTCCATCCGCTGCCAGATCCACTCCCAGATATCTAAAACACTTTACTTCCTCAAGTTTTTCTCCATTCAAACTTACCCCCCAATTGACTTGACCCTCAACCCTAATGTACCTAATTACCTTGCTCTTATTCAAATTTACTCTTAACTTTCTTCTTTCACACACTTTACCAAACTCAGTCACCAGCTTCTGCAGTTTCTCACATGATTCAGCCACCAGCGCTGTATCATCAGCGAACAACAACTGACTCACTTCCCAAGCTCTCTCATCCCCAACAGACTTCATACTTGCCCCTCTTTCCAAAACTCTTGCATTCACCTCCCTAACAACCCCATCCATAAACAAATTAAACAACCATGGAGACATCACACACCCCTGCCGCAAACCTACATTCACTGAGAACCAATCACTTTCCTCTCTTCCTACACGTACACATGCCTTACATCCTCGATAAAAACTTTTCACTGCTTCTAACAACTTGCCTCCTACGCCATATATTCTTAATACCTTCCACAGAGCATCTCTATCAACTCTATCATATGCCTTCTCCAGATCCATAAATGCTACATACAAATCCATTTGCTTTTCTAAGTATTTCTCACATACATTCTTCAAAGCAAACACCTGATCCACACATCCTCTACCACTTCTGAAACCACACTGCTCTTCCCCAATCTGATGCTCTGTACATGCCTTCACCCTCTCAATCAATACCCTCCCATATAATTTACCAGGAATACTCAACAAACTTATACCTCTGTAATTTGAGCACTCACTCTTATCCCATTTGCCTTTGTACAAAGGCACTATGCACGCATTCCGCCAATCCTCAGGCACCTCACCACGAGTCATACATACATTAAATAACCTTACCAACCAGTCAATAATACAGTCACCCCCTTTTTTAATAAATTCCACTGCAATACCATCCAAACCTGCTGCCTTGCCGGCTTTCATCTTCCGCAAAGCTTTTACTACCTCTTCTCTGTTTACCAAATCATTTTCCCTAACCCTCTCACTTTGCACACCACCTCGACCAAAACACCCTATATCTGCCACTCTATCATCAAACACATTCAACAAACCTTCAAAATACTCACTCCATCTCCTTCTCACATCACCACTACTTGTTATCACCTCCCCATTTGCGCCCTTCACTGAAGTTCCCATTTGCTCCCTTGTCTTACGCACTTTATAGTATGTGTATAATGTATATACTATGTGCATAACGTATATAGTATGTGTATACTGCATTGTAGAGATGATCATAAATGTGGCGTTAGTTTGGTAATGTATATAGTCTAGAATCTCTCTGTGTTACAAGACAAAATATCTGTCCTGCCTGCTTGCCTCTCTCCTCCTGCAGACACTAAACTTAATATTTTAGGTACACAATGAAATTCTGATTCTTACGATGAACAGTAGTAACATGTACTTACTAGTGACAGGTAAATCACATTAGGGTCTGAAGATATATGTGAGTATCGTACATGAACAGCGGCAGGAGTTGTGGCCTGGTGGAGCAACGATACTGCCTCCAGGAAGGCCAGGGTGCGACTGACTCGCTGACTGATTCCACCTGCCTCGCCTACACACCGATAGCATCTTTCTTGCCATTTGGCTAGGTAGCACGCAGCCCAGGTCAGCTGCGTTCCCTGACGTCAGCATCTCGGAATTAAGAAGAAATAAGAGGATTGTGGCATTGTCTCCCGCGTGAAGGCGTCACTAAACCAGTGTGATCAACGCTGTTTTCTCACCACCCTCGCCGCACCCCCCCCCCCTTCCCGCACCCCCTCCCGCACCCCCCCTCCCCCACCGCCCCCCCCCCGCCCCCCACCCCCACCCCACGTCGCCTCCAGTCGTTATGCATTTCTTTATTTTACCTTCCAACTCATCGTCCTCCAACGTACAGCTTGAACAATTTCTACCCCAGCTTCCCCAGTCCATTATGAACATTTATACCCCGGGGAGCGGAGGCTTGGTGTGAATGTGTTCCCGTTTAACGGGGTAAAGAGCTTGTGACTAAATACTGTCCATGTACCGCCGAGCCTCCAGGGTTCCCCCGCGTGATAGCGCAGAGGCTTCCCTGGAGAAGGGTCGTGGTCCCTCACTCATGTTTTCTCGACGTTAGGACACTGATGCCACCATCTCGCCTCCCAACATTACAGTGAAAATGACTAAAACTGATAGCCACCCTCCCCCCCCTTCAACCACCGACCTCTTAATACCTGTATGTAGGGCAACTAAGGTCCGTCCAAGTAGGATTATACAAAACCTTACCAACAAATATTAGTTCAGAATATTTTTAAGCAAGGATACTGATCTTGATAAGGTCTTACCCAAGCCATTGCCTGATGAATTTACAAAGAAGTTTTATCAACTCACTGACTTCTTCCAAGCTAGATGCACCGTCATCGATGTTTCCATCTATCATGTCCCTAAACCCCACATAGATTGTTGAACACGTCACGGTCACTTAAGATCCAATGCTCCAGCCCTACTGGGGCAGATCGTCTGTTGTCACGAGGAATTGTTTCCCATGACCTCAGTGTTTGCCACATACCTAAAACCCGACCAGTACTTTGACATCCAACAATGTTTCAAATCTCTTCAACACCGACACGAGACCAAGAGCTGCACAACTCAGCATCGGACATGTAGTCACTGTGTGGAAGTTGGTCACAGCTTTCGCGAGTGCAAGGATCAAGCAGCAACCTATGCTACCTGTAAAGGTCAACACATTCCTATATCTGGGCAAAACCTTGAACTCTCACTCTCCAAGGAAAGACGCATGCGTGCCACCTAAAGGCATTATTCTTGAGCAAGGAAGACAAGTCTGAATTTGTCAAAATTTTCGACTTGCTGCTTGCACACAACCACCTTCCAACTGTACAAACTCCACCCAAACTCCTCACTTCCCTCGCCAACAACCATCCTTCCCAGACTCCTGTCACACTCGCTTCCCTGACCCCTAACGCAATTGTAACCTCCCAGGCAACCTCAAGCAACACTTCAAACACCTCCGCATCCCCTAACATAACTCCCTCCACCACCACCTCAATCCAACAACACCACCACACATCCATACCTCCACCTACCAATTCCCCTTCCACATCCACCAACACAATAGCATTCATCTACCCCAAACTTAAAAAAACATTATACTTCCAAAAATCCCATAATACTTAAAATCTTACAATGTAATGTGATCAGCTACTACAATAACCGTCATCTGATTGCCACTCTCCTTGAAGAGACCCGATGGTATGATACTTAACAGCACATGTGTCACCAACGGGTATACAATCAGACAATCTCCAGACGCTAGACACGAGGGAGTCGCCATTCTTACACTCAACACAATCGAACATGAATACCTCACCACTTCATGGCGCTTCGAACACTTTCTAGCACTAAACACACCACACGGCTCCATTACCTTCTGCACTACATGCGCTCGACCCAACACTAACATTCCACTCCACGATCTTAACACAGTATTTAACCACACTCATATCCCAGTCTACCATCTTCCTGACCTCAACGCTCAACACAGAACATTTCACCACAACACAAACAATACTCACAGTGATGACCTATTCGTGTTATACTCCTTCAAACGTCTCATCTTTCTAGCACCTCACTTCCACACCGTCTTCACTGGCCCAGGAGGAAAAGGCAGAGCCAACCTTGTCTTCTCCAACAGAGCCAGTAATTACCTTCATTAATTTTTGTCTCCAGGGCCTCAATGCGGATCCGACCACACCCCCTCTCTTTCTTCACCTCTCATCTAACCTTATCCTCATCCCATCACATCCACACTATCACTACATCCAAGCGGACTGGGACAACGTCAAAGACGATCTTTCCAATTGCACTTAACGCCACCAACTACGAAAATCACCCAATAACGTTAATAGATACAGAAATAGAACATATACATCAAACAATCACACACGCAGCTGACGCATCCATCCCAAAATCCTCATTTACCTGAAGATACACCTTCTTCCCATCTAATAAAACAACAAGACTCCCCTCGTGTTACCGTCGACGGTTTGATCATAACAGATATCGGTTAGGCCTAGTAAGGTGAGACCACACTTCCCTACGCAAACACACACTCAACAGCCTCAAAGAAGACCACAATAGACGCTGGAAATCCTTAATCACCACAGCAGAACAACGTCGAGTGAGATTCCCTGGAGTTCTGGAATCGAATCCGAAAACTCAAAGGAATACCCCAAACCAAATTTAATGAACTAAACGACAATAACACTCTACATCACAACCCACAGGACATCGCAAACATCTTTCAAAGACACTGAGAGGGTATCTTTAACCCACATCTCCCCCCCCCCCCCCCCCATCCTCTGGCGTACGAAAATGCTCAAATTATCGCACAGGACATACACAACAGACCCAGTCACTTTTATCCACAACAAATTATACATCTACATTCCCTTTCAGACGACCATTTACTCACATCTCCCGTAAGGTCGAACGAGGTGTAATTCCTCCGTCTAAAATCCCCCCAAAGTATCCAGCCTCAGCCAACTCAGGCACTGGTTACCCACCTCCTGACAACACTATAAGAGCCATAACCTCGCCTTCACTGAGGCACTAGCCAGCCTCAGGCTATTTCCCCACAAATTTCAAAACAGCAACGACCACTATGATACCAAAACCCAATAAATCAAGCCGATACCCAGTTAACTATAGAGCCATTAGCTTACTTGTATCCATCGGCAAGACACTTGAAAGAATCATAAACAACAGACTCAGACGACACCTAACAAACAACAACTTACTCTCACACAAACAGTTTAGCTTTCCACATCACTCCACACAAGATGAACTCAACGTAATCACCAACAACATAAGAAACAACACCCGGACATACAGAATGACTGCCCTCATCACAAAAGATGTAGAGAAAGCTTTTGACACCGTCTGGCACGAAGGCTTTAGGTACAAACTAAGTACTCAGTTTCAACTCCCATGACCCACCATTAAACTTTTATCCAATTACCTCAGCAACGGAAGAATGCGAATTAAGTACAAAAATTCTTATTCATATTACTTCCCCCATAACACCGTTGTACCTCAAGGCTCTGTGTTGCCCCCCACGCTTTACATGCTCGACATAAATAATCTTCCCAAACCTTTACACTCTACAATATGCTGATGACGTCACCCAACTGATCAGAGCCAGAAGAGCTCAGGAGGAAATTGACCACGTTTCACTTTGGGAGTTGAAATGGAGAATCAAATAAAGCTCTGCAAAATGCAACATATCATACTTTAACGTACGTCAAAGACACATGATAACTAATGTCTACTTACACTCCCGTATTAACCGTCATTTACCCATACCCATCCCCCGTACCAACACTGTACCGGGCCTAGATTACGACGTTCAGTTGCGAATGAACTGTCACGTCCAATCTAGGGCGGCTATTGCGAGAGCAGAGCTCATGATATTGTATAGATTTAGAGAGGCACAATCAAAAACAAATTGCACCTGTATAAAGTATTGATACGACCATTAATTACTTACGCACCTTCAGCTCTTGAGCTCACAGCCACAACCAACACTCGCGTCTTCCGTATAATTCAAAATAAAGCTTTACGTTGGGTCTTCAACACCAAATGGCACGAGTTCACCAGGAATACGGAACTCCACGAGAGAGCGCGACTGCCTCCGCTAAACATCTGTTGGAGAAAAATTTATGAAAAACAAGTGGAACGTTTTGAAGTCGACCATAATACTGGATAGAATAGTTCAACAATCTCCTGGGAACATATCACCCACACAATATATTTCAGTGTTCAAACTGAACCATATCGAGTCCCCATATATCAAAATTTAAAAGCTGGAAACTCTTATACAACTCATAACCAAATCTGTGCAGGGAACATCATGGCAAAATCAGTGTCTATGGTCAGAAGTACAATCCCTCTCCTCCTGTACCCGCCCACGCCCACCCTAAAAGAAAAAGTAAAATCAAAACTACCTTTTCATTCGTCCTCCATTCAACAGTCCTGGCCCACATAACCCAACAACCCAGTGCACTCTGGGTCCAGCCCTGGCTCTGTCTCCTGCTAAAATTCACTTTCTCTAAGTTAACTCTTGCTCTTTCCCCCTCTCCTCCCCCCCCCCCATCCCTCCCCCACCCTCTTATTGGAAGACTTTTCTATCTTCATTCATTCATTCAAACCGGTGTGGCAGAGTTGCCAGCGCCGCACTACAATACCAGATAGTTTCTTACTCAGGGAAGCAACCTGCACTACAAGTGTATCATTCTATAATTAGACACGAGACCACAACACAACACAACACTTACCATCATAACTCTGACATCCACATGTTCGAGGTGGGTTGGTTGGTACCATAGAAGCATAAATCTTTTTTCTTTTTCTTCTTACGGAAAATCTCCGGTCATGACCAAATGTGTACATCAAGGCCGAGCCTTATCTCAAGTATAGAGGTTAATGAAAAGGAAAAGAAACAGAATATTTAAGAAATTTGAAGGCAGTGAAAAACTTGCCTTTTCAGATGTGCCAGTTCATACCTATGGAGGAAAACATAAAAGGCTAGAGTTCCAAAGCTTCGATGTGCAGGGAAGGAAACAGTTATCAAACCGGTCATGTGCAGCACAAGCAGCCACCTCTCGGGAACAAAAACCTGAGAGAGTGATGCCTACATAAGAGAGAACGAACCGACATTGCAGCGTAGGACCAAAGACTATAAACAAAAGATAGGAAAGTGGCTGGCTTAATCACAGTATATATGTCCTGCCCACCCGGCAGTGGCGCCATCTATCAAATTTCCAAAAAAGTCGACTTGTTTACAGATGTGGATGGTTGCTAGATACTTCCAGATATTCAATCAAACATGGCCTGCACGACTATATACATTATACTCGTATTCCATTATATCTTTATCTTACTTTTATTATTTCCTTATCTGAATTCAGGTATAAGTTTTGAACGTTTCCACATTTTGGTAAATCTTTCTTCTACACTGACAGCCGTTTATCTGTTGTTCTCTATACAATGGGAAAAATAACTAATGTATGTTAATTGCTACTTTATCATGACAATTCCCCCAGGCAAGACACCTTTCTATAAAAGCCCTGGTGCTACACAAGATCTCTTCCCAGAGTCACCTTACTCATCCACATTCTTACCGGCAGATGAATTTATGAATATTCTAAACAGTATGTCTATATATGTGAGGGTAACTTAACAAAAGGTTAATCAATCCACTTCAATTTTATTGGCATACTTTTCATACTGTACAGTACAATACCTAACTATATATGAAAAAAAATGTACATACAGTACGGTAAAGAAATATCGAGAGTATGAGCACATAATGTGTGAAACTATCATGTTACAATATATATAAAATTTGGTTCCTCTTCGTTACACAATTTACAGAAACATAACACTTCAAAGTCCACTGAAAACCTCCTTGTTTAAACGCCAGCGAGCAGTCAGTACTCATAATCCACTCCTGAGTTGTTGTTTGCACTATCCTCACACCATCAATAGTGCTGCACTTGTAGCTTAGGATAACAACACCTCACAGGAGAATGTCAAGTTGCCTTAGGATGCCTAGACCAGGTCTAGCGCCAGAATCTCCACACCGTGGACACCTTGGTGAATTTCACTGTCCTTGGCTGCAGGTACGTATTCAGTAACAGGACCAGGTTTCAGGCACCAGCCAAACAGTCCAACAGCCACGAAATTAAGGACGCGCCACCCGCCTCCACATCAGCCGTTACTCAGCACCATAACACGTCCAAGATTCTTGCAATTTTCAATATACTTCAGTTACTATTACGTCCCATACATTCTCCAAACTATCATCAAAGTTTCACTTACATACACGTCACCTCCCCATCCCCTATCACCATCACATACCTGCTTATTTGTTGATTCCTCTCTAACCTTCAGTCAGTGGCTCACCTTTTGTTTAAAGATAACCGGCCTCTCTGTGCCTCCACCAGCGCCACCTGTACCAACGTGCGCCAAATCTGAATGATTCACTCGCTCTCATTACACATAAAAGAGAAAAATAATAACAAAATCTTTAAACAGATTACAAAATTACAGCACATATTACAGTATTATGTAATAAATATATTATAGAATAACCAAACAGAATGAGAGCAGTTAGATTAATAGACTTACAAACATCATAGAAACTAAGCAACACAAAAACATATTGACAAAAATCATAAAGTCAAACAGAAGAAAATTCATATATTTACAAAAATCTTGGAAACTAGCAACATTGCAACATTAAGAAATGGCAAAGCTTAAATAAACACCAATACAAGAACTGTGTGCATCCTGCTGCGCATCAAATAAAATGTGGACTCTGTGTAGATAAGCAATGTCCATGTTTGACTTTTTTATACAGTTGCCATTTACAAAAAGCTTTCCAGTAAAACTCACAGATTATGTTGAATCTAAAGTATATATGTTGCATGTCTGACAATTCTTACATGATAGGGTGATGGCCAATGTGTCTCAGACCTTCAGCATAAATGATATATATATATATATATATATATATATATATATATATATATATATATATATATATATATATATATATATATACAAGTTTATTCAAAATTATAATTTACACAAGCATGGAGACATTCATATTAATAAATCCCCATCCAACATTCCAACAACAAGGTCCAATGCTTGTAGTACGACTAGAACACTACATTCTTACCCTACGTTTATTTTCATGAATATCTCACCAATTTCATAACAACAATACACCTTACCTCTCTTTGTCCTGTAGAAATTTGTGGAAAAAATACGATCTGTATGAGCAGTTTTCTTCCTCGTGTGTATCACACATGGATAACATCGGTCGGCCATTATCAAGTTTTTTGTAAACGCTTCTCTAAATCTGGCGCGTCAGACGACCCTTGACAGAGCCATCTAAGGGGCTTTCCAAAAAAAATTGTGCGTTCGTTTGTTCGCTGGTCAAGCCACATTCCTATATTTTGTTTATAGTCTTTGGCACATGACAAGCAGAACAAGTTTTACAGTTAACCTGGGAGAGTTGGTAAACCCGACCTTCCCCTCGCGACTCAACTCTGCCAAGAAAAGCTGCACAGATGCAACATTACATTCCACATTCCATAAACAGGAGAATTTTAAATTTGTTATGTAATTATTATTCTTATGTATTTCAAATGAAGCAGAATTCTTAGTCATTATTCATTTTGTTCTTTCTCGATAATTCATTTCAAGTTACGCTTTTACGATACACATTTGCAGAGGAACATTTTCGATTTTATGTTTCTAACACAAATTCATGATTCAAATATTGCATACGAATTATACTCTATATAGACTGTGATGTTGGTAATATTGCATGCGCATTACGTCAGGCTTGAACACTGACTAAGTGTACATCAGGCTTGAACACTGACTGAGTGTACATCAGGCTTGAACACTGACTGAGTGTACGTCGGCCTTGAACACTGACTAAGTGTACATCAGGCTTGAACACTGACTGAGTGTACATCAGGCTTAAACACTGACTGAGTATACGTCAGGCATGGACACTAACTAAGTGTATGTCAAGCTTCAACACTGACAGTGTACGTCAGGCATGGACACTAAGCGTTCATCAAGCTTCAACACTGACTGAGTGTACGTCAGGCTTGAACATTGACTGTACGTGAGTCTTAAACACTGACTGAGTGTACATCAGGCTTGAACACTAAGTGCACATCAGGCTTGAACACTGACAGTGTACGTCAGGCTTGAACACTGACTAAGTGTACATCAGGCTTGAACACTAAGTGTACATCAGGCTTGAACACTGACAGTGTACGTCAGGCTTGAACACTGATTAAGTGTACATCAGGCTTGAACACTGATTAAGTGTACATCAGGCTTGAACACTGACAGTCTACGTCAGGCTTCAACACTGACTGAGTGTACGTCAGGCTTGAACACTGACTGAGTGTACGTCAGTCTTACATCATTATCGCCAGTATGATTTCATAACAAAGAGGAACAAATAAGGCATTAGTACTATGGAGAAACCTGAATACTTTGTACTATGGAGAAGCCTGGATACATAGTACTTTGGAGAAGCCTAGATACTTAGAACTAAAAAGAAGGATGGATGCTTTTTACTATGGAGAAGCTGGATATTTAGTACTGTGGAGAAGCCTGGATACTTAGTACTATAAAGAAGGATGGATACTTATTACTATGAAGAAGCCTGGATACTTAGTACTCTGTAGAAGCCTGGCTACTTAGTACTATGGAGAAGCCTGGCTACTTAGTACTATAAAGAAGCCTAGCTACTTAGTACTATGAAGTTCCTGGCTAATTAGTACTATGGAGAATCCTGGATACTTAGCACTATGGAGAAGCCTGTCTCCTTACTACTATGGAGAGGCCTGGATACTTAGTCCTATGGAGAAGCCTGGATACTTAGTAACAGGAGAACCCTGGCCACTTAGCACTATGGAGAAGCCTAAATACTTAGTGCTATTGACAAGTCTGGATAATTAGTTAGTACTATGGAGAAGCCTGGCTACTTAGTACTATAAAGAAGCCTAGCTACTTAGTACTATGAAGAAGCCTGGCTAATTAGTACTATGGAGAATCCTGGATACTTAGCACTATGGAGAAGCCTGTCTCCTTAGTACTATGGAGAGGCCTGGATACTTAGTCCTATGGAGAAGCCTGGATACTTAGTAATAGGAGAACCCTGGCCACTTAGCACTATGGAGAAGCCTAAATACTTAGTGCTATGGACAAGTCTGGATAATTAGTTAGTACTATGGAGAAGCCTGGCTACTTGGTACTATGGAGAAACCTGGATACTTAGTACTATGGAGAAGCCTGGATATTTAGTACTATGGAGAAGCTTGGATACTTAGTACTATGGAGAAACCTGGCTACTTAGTACTATGGAGAAGCCTAGATACTTAGTACTATGGAGATGCCTGGCTACTTCGTACTATGGAGAAGCCTGGATACTTAGTGCTACAGAGAAGCCTGGATACTTAGAGCCATGGAGAAGCATGGCTACTTAGCATTATGGAGAAGACTGGATACTTAGTGCTATGGAGAAGCCTGGATACTCAGCACGAAGGAGAAACTTGGCTACTTAGTACTATGGAGAAGCATGGATACTTAGTACAATGGAGAACCTTCGCCACTTAGTGCTATGGAGAAACCTGGATACGAAGTACTATGGAGAAGCATGGATACTTAGGACTATGGAGAAGCCTGGTTACTTCGTAATATGGAGAGCCCTGGATACTTAGTGCCATGGACAAGCCGGCTACTAAGTACTATGGAGAAGCCTTTACACTTACTGCTATGGAGAAGCCTGGATACGAAGTACTACGGTGAAGCATGGATACTTAGTACTATGGAGAAGCCTGGATACTTAGTACTATGGAGAAGCCTTTACACTTACTGCTATAGAGAAGCCTGGATACGAAGTACTAATGAGAAGCATGGATACCTAGGACTCTGGAAAAGCCTGCCTACTTAGTACTATGGAGAAGACTGGATACTTAGTGCTATAGAGAAGCCTGGATACTTAGTACTATGCAAGAACCTGGATACGTAGAGCCATGGAGAAGCCTGGATACTTAGTACTATGGAGAAGCCTGGATATACAGTGCTATGGAGAAGCCTGGATAATTAGTACTATAGAGAAGCATGAATACTTGGTACCATGTAGGAGCTTGGATACTTAGTACTATGAAGAAGACTGGATACTTAATACTTTGGAGAAGCCTGGATAATTAATCCTATGGAGAAGCCTGGACACTTAGTACTATAGAGAAGCCTGGATGCATAGTGCCATGGAGGAGCCTGGTTACTTAGTACTATGGAGAAGCCTGGATACTTAGTACTATATAGAAGCCTGGATAATTAGCAGTATAGAGAAGCCTGGAAACTTAGCAATATGGAGAAGTCTGGCTATTTAGTACTATGGAGAAGCCTGGTTACTTAATACTATAAAGAAGCCTGGTTAGTTAGTACCATGGAGAAGATGACTACTTAGTACTATAGAGAAGCCTGGCGACTTAGTACTATGGAGAAGCCTGGCTACTTAGTACTATGGAGACGCCTGGATACTTAGTACTATGGAGAAACCTGCATAATTAGTACTATGGTGAAGCCTGGATACTTAGTGCTGTGGAGAAGCCTGGCTACTTAGTACTATGGAGAAGTCTGGCTACTTAGTACTATGGAGAAGCCTGGCTACTTAGTACTATGGAGAAGCCTAGCTCCTTACTACTATGCAGAAGCCTGGCTACTTAGTTCTATGGAGAAGCCTGAATACCTAGTAACAATGAAGAAACCTGGCTACTTAGTATTATAGAGAAGCCTGGATACTTAGTACTATAGAGAAACCTGGCTACTTTGTACTTTGGAGAAGCCTGCTTAATTAGTACTATGGAAAAGCCTGGCTACTGAGTACTATGGAGAAGCTGAAGCCTAGCTACTTAGTACTATGGAAAAGCTGAAGCCTAGCTACTCAGTCAGAACCTGGCTACTTAGTATTATAGAGAAGCCTGGATACTTAGTACTATAGAGAAACCTGGCTACTTTGTACTTTGGAGAAGCCTGCTTAATTAGTACTATGGAAAAGCCTGGCTACTGAGTACTATGGAGAAGCTGAAGCCTAGCTACTTAGTACTATGGAAAAGCTGAAGCCTAGCTACTCAGTAATATGGAGAAGCCTGGATACTTAGTACTATGAAGAAGCCTGTATACTTACTTCCATGGAGAAGCCTAGATAAGTAGCACTATGGAGAATCCTGGCTACTTTGTACTATGGAGAAGCCTGGCTACATAGTACAATGGAAAAGCCTGGATACTTAGTACTATGGAGAAGCCTGAATACTTAGTACTATGGATATGTCTGTATACTTTGTACTATGGACAAGCCTGGATACTTAGTACTATGGAGAAGCCTCGATACTTAGTACTTTGGAGAAGCCTGGGTGCTTAGTACTATGGAGAAACCAAAGCCTGGCTACTTAATACTATGGAGAAGCCTGGATACTTAGTACTATAGAGAAGCCTGGATATTTGGTAAAATGGAGAAGCCTGGACGCTTAGTAATATAGAGAAGAAGAGATACATAGTACTATAGAGAAGCCTGGATACTTAGTGCCTTGGAGAAGCCTGGCTACTTGGTAATATGGAGAAGCCTGGCTACTTAGTACCATGGAGAAACATGGAAACTTAGCACTACGCAGAAGCCTGTCTACATAGTACTATGGAGAGGCCTGGATACTTAGTACTATGGAGAATCCTGGCTACTTAGTAATATACAGAAGCCTAGATACTTAGCAATATGGAGAAGTATGGATACTTAGTACAATGGAGAATCCTGGATACTTAGTACTATAGAAAAGCATGGCTACTTAGTACTATGGGAAAGCCTGGCTACTTGGTACTATGAATATGCCTGGATCCTTAGTACTATGGAGAAGCCTGGATACTTAGTAATGTGAAGAAGCCTGGACACTTGGTACTATGAAGAAGCCTGGATACTTAGTAATATGGAGAAGCTTATATACGTAGTACTATGGAGAAGCATGGCTACTCAGTACTATGGAGAAGCCTGGATGCTTAGCACTATGGATATGCCTGGATCCTTAGTACTGTGGAGAAGCCTGGATACTTAGTACAAGGGAGAAGCCTGGATACTTAGTAATTTGGAGAAACCTGGCTACTTAGTACTAAGGAGGAGCCTGGATACTTAGTAATATAAAGATGCCTGATTCTTAGTACTATGGAGAAGCCTGGATACTTAGTAATATGAAGAAGCCTGGATACTTATTGCTATGGAGAAGCCTCGCTAATTAGTACTATGGAGAGGCCTGGATACTTAGTAGGATGGAGAAGCCTACATACGTAATACTATGGAAAAGCCTGGCTACTCAGTTCTATGGAGAAGCCTGGTTACTTACTACTATGGAGAAGCCTGAATACTTAGAACTGTCGAGAAGCCAGGATACTTAGTACTATGGAGAAGCCTGGCTACTAAGTACAATGAAAAAGCCTGGCTACTTTGTACTATGGAGAAGTCTAGCTACTTAGTACTATGGGGAAGCCAGGCTAATTATTACTTTGGAGAAGCCTGGATACTTTAGTAATATGGAAAAGACTGGATACGTGGTACTATGGAGAAGCCTGGCTACTTAGTTCTATGGAGAAGCCTGGCTACTTAGAACTATGGAGAAGCCTGGAACATAGTACTATGGAGAAGTCTAGCTATTTAGTACTAAGGAGAATCCTGGATACTTTGTACTATGGAGAAGCCTGGATACTTAGTACTATAGAGAAGCCTGGCTACTTGGTACTATGGAGAAGCTTGGGCACTTAGTAATATAGAGAAGAAGAAATACTTAGTACTATAGAGAAGCCTGGGTACTTAGTGCCTAGGAGAAGCCTGGCTACTTAGTAATATGGAGAAGCCTGGCTACTTAGTACTATGGAAAAGCATGGAAACTTAGTACTACGGAGAATCCTCTCTACATAGTCCTATGGAGAAGCCTGGCTACTTAGTACTATGGAGAAGCATGGAAACTTAGTACTACGGAGAATCCTGTCTACATAGTACTATGGAGAGGCCTGGATACTTGGTACTATGAAGAAGCCTAGACACTTAGTACTAAGGAGAAGCCTGGCCACGCAATACTATGGAGAAACCTGGATACTTAGTGCTATGGACAAGCCTGGATACTTAGTACTATAAAGAAGCCTAGATACTTAGTACTATGGAGAATCCTGGCTACTTAGTTCTATGGAGAAGCCTGGATACTTAGTACTATGGAGAAGCCTGGCTACTTAGTACTATGGAGAGTGTGGCTACTTAGTACATTAGAGAAGCCTGGATACTTAGTACTGTGAAAAAGCCTAGAATCTTAGCACTATGGAGAAGCCTAGTTACTTAGTATTGTGGAGAAGCCTGGCTACGTAGTGCTATGGAGAAGCCTGGATACTTAGTACTGTGAAAAAGCCTAGATTCTTATTATTATGCAGAAGCCTGGTTACTTTGTACTATAGAGAAGCTCGGCTACTCAGTACTATGGAGAAGTCAGGATACTTAGTACTATGGAAAAGCCTGGATACTTAGTACCGTGAAGAAGACTAGATTCTTAGTGTAAGACTCACGCACACTACTTTTAATTTTTCATTAACTATTTGTTATTATCATTTTACTGTGAGTTACATAGAGTTAGATGCATGTTCCCACGGGCCCACTGTTCCCACGGGCTACTGTTACTCAGGATGTTTGAACACGTAAGAGCTGATCTGTTATTTGAACACGTAAGAGCTGATCTGATATTCGAACACGTAAGATCTGATCTGTTATTTGAACACGTAAGAGCTGATCTGATATTCGAACACGTAAGAGCTGATCTGTTATTTGAACACGTTGTTGAATGGGTGTTGACGGACTCCCATATAACTCCTGTCAGTGTGACCTGAGGAGACACACTGGCCAGCATCGTCACACTGTTCACTAGAGTGTGTCGTAGTGTGTCATAAGACTATAGCCCAGAGTACTACAGATGTACGTACATATTCTTTTGTAATAAATCTACAAAGGCCGCCTGATCTTCATTGACTACCATCCACGAAGAAGACCTGTATTCATTCCTGTCGACGCAACCTTACATTAGTACTATGGAGAAGCCTAGATACTTTGTACTATGGAAAAGCCTGGATACTTTGTACTGTAAAGAAGACTAGATTCTTAGTACTATGGAGAAGCCTAGATACTTAGTACTGTGGAGAAGCCTGGCTACGTAGTACTATGGAGAAGCCTAGATACATAGTGCTGTGGACAAGCCTGGATGATTAGTACTATGGAGAAAGCCTAGATACTTAGTATTATGGAGAAGCCTGTCTACATAGTACTATGGAGAGGCCTTGATACTTAGTAGTATGAAGAAGCCTGGCTACTTAGTCCTATGGAGAGGTCTCAATAATTAGTACTATGGAGAAACATGGATACTTAGTGCTATGGACAAGCCTGGATAATTACTACTATAGAGAAGCCTAGATACTTAGTACTATGGACAAGCCTAGCTATTTAATTCTATATAAAAATCTGGATACTTAGTACTATGGAGAAGCCCGGATGCTTAGTACTATGGAGAAGCCTTGATACCTAGTACAATGAAGATGCCTGGATACTTAGTAATATGGAAAAGCCAGTCTAATTAGTACTATGGAGAAGCCTGGATGCTTTGTACTATGGAAAAACCTGGCTACTTAGTACTATGGAAAAGCCTGGACACTTAGGACTATGGAGAAGCCTGGATACTTAGTACTATGGAGAAGCCTAGACACTTAGTAATATGGAGAAGCCTAGATACTTAGTACTATAGAGAAGCCTGGATACGTAGTGCTATGGAAAAGCTTGCTACTTAGATCTATAGAGAAGCCTGGCTACCTAGTACTATGGAGAAACCTGGATACTTAGTACTATGAAGAAGCCTGGATAATTAGTACTATGGAGAAGCCTGGCTACTTTGTACCATGGAGAAGCCTGGATACTTAGTGCTAGTGACAAACCTGGATAATTAGTACTATGGAGAAGCCTAGTTACTTTGTAATAAGGAGAAGTCTTGCTTCTTAGTACTATGGAAAAGCATGGATACTTAGTACTATGGAGAATCCTGACTACTTATTACTATGGAAAAGCCTGGATACTTAGTACTATGGAGAAGCCTGAATACTTAGTACTATAGAAAATCCTAGATACTGAGTGCTATGGAAAATCCTGGCTACTTAGTACTATGAAAAGCCTGGATACTTATTACTATGAAGAAGCCTCGATACTTGATACTATGGAAAATCCTGGCTACTTAGTACTATGAAAAGCCTGGATACTTAGTACTATAAAGAAGCCTCGATACTTAATACTATGGAGAAGATTGGATAATTAGTCCTATGTAAAAGCCTGGGTAATTAGTGTTGTAGAAAAGCCTGGATACTTACTACTATGGAGGAGCCTGGCTACTTAATACTATGGAGAAGCTTGGCTACTCAGTACTAAGAAAAAGCGTGGATACCTACTATGGAGAAGCCTGGATACTTAGTACTATATAGAAGCCTGGATGATTAGTACTATAGAGAAGCCTGGATACTTACTAATATAGGGAAGCCTTATCATTTAGTACTATGGAGAAATCTGGTTGCTTAATACTATGGAGAAGTCTGGTTACTTAGTACTACAGAGAAGTCTGGCTACTTAATACTATGGAGAAGATTGGCTACTTGGTACTATGAAAAGCCATGGCTGGCTAATTAGTACTATGGAGAAGTCTGGATACTTAGTACTATGGAGAAGCCTGGATACTTAGTACTATGGAAAAGCCTGGATACTTAGTACTATGGAGAAGCCTGGCTACTTAGTACTATGGAGAAGCCTGGAAAATTAACACTACGGAGAAGCCTGGATACTTAGTACTGTAAAGTTTGGCTACTTACTACTATGGAGAAGCCTGACTACTTCGTTCTATGGATACGCCAGAATACTTAATACTATGGAGAAGCCTGGACAATTAGTACTATGGAGAAGCCTGGATACTTAGTGCTATGGAGAAGCCTCGCTATTTAGTACAGCTACTTAGTACTATAGAGAAGTCTGGTTACTTGGTACAATGGAGAAGCCAGGATACTTAGTACTATGGAGAAGTCTGGCTACTTAGGTCTTTGGAGAAGCCTGCATAATTATTACTATGGACAAACCTGGCTTCTGAGTACTATGGAGAAGCCGAAGCCTGGCTACTTAGTACTATAGAGAAGACGGGATACTTAGTCATATGGAGAAGCCTGGATATTTAGTAATTTGGAAAAGCCTGGATACTTATAACTATGGAGAAGCCTGGATACTTAGTACTATGGAGAAGCCTGAATACTTAGTCCTATGGAGAAGCCTGGATACTTAGTACTATGGAAAAGCCTGGATACTTAGTACTATGGAAAACCAAAATACGCAGTACTATGGAGAAGCCTGGGTACTCAGTACTATAGAGAAGCTTGTATGATTAGTTCTATCGAGAAGCCTGGATACTTAGTACTATGGAGAAGCCTGAATACTTAGTTCTATGGAGAAGCCTGGATACTTAGCACTATGGAGAAGCCTGGATACTTGATATTATGGAGAAACCTAGATACGTAGTACTATGGAGAAACCTGGTTACTCAGTAGTATGGAGAAGCCTGGCTACGCAGTACTATGGAGAAGCCCAGAAATGTAGATCTGTCGAGAAGCCAGGATACATAGTACTAGGATGAAGCCTGGCCAATCAGTATTATGAAGAAACCTGGCTACTTTGTTTGTTTTTTTTTTTTTTTTTGCTTTGTCGCTGTCTCCCGCGTTTGCGAGGTAGCGCAAGGAAACAGACGAAAGAAATGGCCCAACCCGCCCCCATACACATGTATATACATACGTCCACACACGCAAATATACATACCTACACAGCTTTCCATGGTTTACCCCAGACGCTTCACATGCCTTGATTCAATCCACTGACAGCACGTCAACCCCGGTATACCACATCGTTCCAATTCACTCTATTCCTTGCCCTCCTTTCACCCTCCTGCATGTTCAGGCCCCGATCACACAAAATCTTTTTCACACCATCTCTCCACCTCCAATTTGGTCTCCCTCTTCTCCTCGTTCCCTCCACCTCCGACACATATATTCTCTTGGTCAATCTTTCCTCACTCATTCTCTCCATGTGCCCAAACCATTTCAAAACACCCTCTTCTGCTCTCTCAACCACGCTCTTTTTATTTCCACACATCTCTCTTACCCTTACGTTACTTACTCGATCAAACCACCTCACACCACACATTGTCCTCAAACATCTCATTTCCAGCACATCCATCCTCCTGCGCACAACTCTATCCATAGCCCACGCCTCGCAACCATACAACATTGTTGGAACCACTATTCCTTCAAACATACCCATTTTTGCTTTCCGAGATAATGTTCTCGACTTCCACACATTCTTCAAGGCTCCCAGAATTTTCGCCCCCTCCCCCACCCTATGATCCACTTCCGCTTCGAAGGTTCCATCCGCTGCCAGATCCACTCCCAGATATCTAAAACACTTCACTTCCTCCAGTTTTTCTCCATTCAAACTCACCTCCCAATTGACTTGACCCTCAACCCTACTGTACCTAATAACCTTGCTCTTATTCACATTTACTCTTAACTTTCTTCTTTCACACACTTTACCAAACTCAGTCACCAGCTTCTGCAGTTTCTCACATGAATCAGCCACCAGCGCTGTATCATCAGCGAACAACAACTGACTCACTTCCCAAGCTCTCTCATCCCCAACAGACTTCATACTTGCCCCTCTTTCCAAAACTCTTCCATTCACCTCCCTAACAACCCCATCCATAAACAAATTAAACAACCATGGAGACATCACACACCCCTGCCGCAAACCTACATTCACTGAGAACCAATCACTTTCCTCTCTTCCTACACGTACACATGCCTTACATCCTCGATAAAAACTTTTCACTGCTTCTAACAACTTGCCTCCCACACCATATATTCTTAATACCTTCCACAGAGCATCTCTATCAACTCTATCATATGCCTTCTCAGATCCATAAGTGCTACATACAAATCCATTTGCTTTTCTAAAAAGGGGGTGACTGTATTGTTGACTGGTTGGTAAGGTTATTTAATGTATGTATGACTCATGGTGAGGTGCCTGAGGATTGGCGGAATGCGTGCATAGTGCCATTGTACAAAGGCAAAGGGGATAAGAGTGAGTGCTCAAATTACAGAGGTATAAGTTTGTTGAGTATTCCTGGTAAATTATATAGGAGGATATTGATTGAGAGGGTGAAGGCATGTACAGAGCATCAGATTGGGGAAGAGCAGTGTGGTTTCAGAAGTGGTAGAGGATGTGTGGATCAGGTGTTTGCTTTGAAGAATGTATGTGAGAAATACTTAGAAAAGCAAATGGATTTGTATGTAGCATTGGCTACTTTGTACAATGAACAATTCTACCTACTTAGTACTGTGGAAGCCTGGATAATTAGTACTATGGAGAAGCCTGAGTACTTATTACTATGGAAAAGCCTGGATACTTAGTACTTTGGAAAGGCCTGCCTACTTAGTACTATAGAGACGCCTGGATATGTAGTAATATGGAGAGAAGCCTGGCTACTTAGTACTTTGGAGAAGCCTGCATATTTAGTAGAATGAAAAAGCCAGGCTACTGAGTACCATGGAGAAGCTGAAGCCTAGTTACTTAGTAATATGGAGAAGCTAAAGCCTAGCTACACAGTACTATGGAGAAGCCTCGCTACTTATTACTATAGAAAAGCCTGTATACTTAGTTCTATGAAGAAGCCTTAATACTTAGTACTATGGTAAATCCTGGCTACTTAGTACTATGAAGAAGCCTAGCTACTTAGTTCTATGGAGAAGCCTAGATACTTAGTACTATGGAGAAGCCTGGATACTTAGTACTATGGATATGCCTGGATACTTAGCACTATGAAAATGCCAGGATAATTAGCACTACAGAGAAGCCTGCATACTTAGTACTGTGAAAAATCCTAGATTCGTAGTACTATGGAGAAGCCTAGAATCTTAGTACTTTGGAGAAGCCTGGCTACTAAGTACTATGGAAAAGCCTGGATACTTAGTGCTATGGACAAGCCTAGATAATTACAGTATAGAGAAGCCTAGATACTTAGCACTATGGAGAAACCTAGGAACTCAGTACTATGGAGAAACCTGAATACTTAGTACTATGGAGAAGCCTGGCTACTTAGTAGTATGGACAAGCCTGGTTACTTAGTAATATGGAGAAGCCTGGATACGTAGTAATATGGAGAAGCATGGATACTTATTACTTTGTAGAAGCCTGGCTACTTAGTACTATGGAGAATCCTGCATAATTAGCACTATGGAGAAGCCTGGCTACCGACTACTATGGAGAAGCTGAAGCCTAGCTACTTAGTACTATGGAGAAACCTGACTACTTAGTACTATGGAAAAGCCTGTATGCTTAGTACTATGGAGAATTCTAGCTACTTAGTACTATGAAAAAGTCTGGCTACTTAGTACTATGGAGAAGCTTATCTACTTGGTATTATGAAGAAGCCTGTCAAATTGGTACTATGGAGAATTCCCGCTACTTAACACTGTGGGGAAGCCCGGCTACCTTGTACTATGGAGAAGCCTGGATACTTAGTACTAAGGAAAAGCTTGGATACTTACTACTATGGAGAAGCCTGGCTACTTATCACTATGGAAAAGCCTGGATACTTAGTGCTATTGAGAAGTCTGGCTACATAGTACTATGGAAAAGCCTGGCTACTTATTACTATGGAGAAGCCTGGATACTTAGTACTATAGAGAAACCTGGCTACTTAGTACTCTGGAGAAGCCTGGATACTTAGTACTATGGAAAAGCCTGGATACATACTATGTAGAAGCCTGGATACACAATACTATGCAGAAGTCTGGCGACTTAGTACTTTGGAGAAGCCTGGATTCTTAGTAATATGCAGACGCCTGGATACTTAGTACTATGGAGAGGCCTCGATACTTAGTACTATGGATATGCCTGGATACTTAGTACTATGGAGAAGCCTAAATACTTAGTACTATGGAGAAGCCTAAATACTTAGTACTATGGAGAAGTCTGGGTACTTACTTCTAAGGAGAATCCTGGATACTTAGTACTATAAAGAAGCCTGGTTACTTAATACTATTGAGAAGCCTGGTTACTTAGTATTAAGTTGAAGCCTGGCTGCTTAGTACTATGGAGAAGTCTCGCTACTTAGTACTGTGATTAAGCCTTGCTGCTTAGTACTATGGAGAAGTCTTGATACTTAGTACTATGGAAAAGGTTGGATACTTACTATCAAGGGGAAACCTGGCTACTTAGTACTACGGAGAAGCCTGGATACTTACTACTATCTAGAAGTCTGTCTACTTAGTACTATGGAGAAGCCTGGGTACTTAGTACTATAGAGAGGCCTGGACACTTAGTACTACGGAGATTGGATAATTAGTACTATGGAAAAGCCTGGATACTTAGTGCTATGGAGAATCCTGGATAATTTGTGTTATGGAGAAGCCTGGCTACTTACTAATTATGGAAGAGCCGGGCTACTTAATACTATGGAGAAGCTTGGCTACATAGCACTAAAGAAAAGCGTGGATACTTAATACTATAGAAAAGTCTGGATAATTAGTACTATGTAGAAGCCTGGATAATTAGTACTATAGGGAAGCCTGGATACTTAGTAACATGGAAGACTCTGGCTAATTAGTACTATGGAGAATCCTGGTTACTTAGTACTATAGGGAAGCCTTGATATTTAGTACTGTGGAAAAGATTGGCTACTTAGTACCATGGAAAAGCTTGGCTACTTAGTACTAAGGAAAATTCTGGATACTTAGTACTATGGACAAGCCTGGATACTTAGTACTATGAAAAAGCCTGGATACTTAGCGCTATACAGAAGCCTGGCTACTTGGTACTATAGAGAGGCCTGGATACTTAGTACTATGGAGAACCCTGGATACTTAGTGCTATGGAGAATCTGGCTACTTAGTACTATGGAGAAGCCTGGCAACTTAGTACTATGACGACGCCTGGATACTTAGTACTATGGAGAAGCCTGGATACTTAGTACTATGAATATGCCTGGATACTTAGTACTATGGAGAAGCCTGGATACTTAGTAATATGGAGAAGCCTGGATACTTAGTACTATGAAGAAGCCTGGAGCTTAATACTATAGAGAAGCCTATATACTTAGTACTATGGAGAAGCCTGGCGACTTAGTACTATGGGAAAGCCTGGATACTTAGTACTATAGAGAAGTGTAGATACGTAGTACTATAGAAAAGCCTGGCTACTCAGTACTATGGTGAAGCCTAGTTACTTAGTACTATGGAAAAGCCTGGATACTTAGTACTATGGAGAATCTTGGCTACTTAGTACTATGGAGAAGCCTGACTACTCAGTATTATGAAGAAGCCTGGCTACTTAGTACTAGGGAGATGTCTCGCTACTTAGTACTGTGCTGCCTTGCTGCTTAGTACTATGGAGAAGCCTTGATACTTAGTACTATGGAAAAGCCTGGATACTTACTACTATGGAGAAGCTTGGCTATCTAATACTATGGAGAAGTGTGGATACTTACTACTATGGAGAAGCCTGGATACTTAGTAGTATGGAGAAGCCTTAGTACTATGCAGAAGCCTGGATACTGAGTAATATGGAGACGCTTAGACGCTTAGTACTATGGAGAAGCCTGGATACTTAGTGCTATGGAAAAGTCTGGATTCTTAGTGCTATGGAGAAGCCTAGGTACTTAGCACTATGGAAAATCCTGGATACTTAATACTATGGAAAACCCTGGCTACTTAGTACTATGGAGAAGCCTGGATACTTAGTACTGTCAAAATGTATAGATTCTTAGTACTATGGAGAAGCCTACATACTTAGTAGTATGAAGAAGCCTGGCTACTTAGTGCTACGGAGGAGCCTGTGAAAGAGCCTAGATTCTTAGTACGAGGGAGAAGCCTGGCTACTTTGTACTACAGAGAATCCTGGCTACTTAGTAATATGGAAAAGCCTGGATACTTAGTGCTATAGAGAAGCCTGGACACTTGGTACTATGGAGAAACCAGGATACTTAGTACTATGGAGAAGCCTAAATACTTAGTGATATGGAGAAGCCTGGATATTAGTACTTTGGAGAAGCCTCGATACTTAATACTATGGAGAAGATTGGATAATTAGTACAATGGAAAAGCCTGGATACGTAGTGCTATGGAGAAGCCTGGATACTTATTACTATGGAAGAACCTGGCTACTTAATACTATGGAGAAGCTTGGCTACATAGCACCAAGGGAAAGAGTGGATACTTAGTACTGTGGAGAAGCCTGGATACTTAGTACTATGTAGAAGCCGTGGTGATTAGTACTGTAAAGAAGCCTGGGTACTTAGTAATACGGAGAACCCTGGCTATTTAGTACTGTGGAGAAGCCTCATTACTTAGTACTATAGAGAAGCCTGGATACTTAGTACTATGGGGAAGATTGGCTACTTAGAACTAAGAAAAATCCAGACGACTTAACACTATGGAAAAGTTTGGATACTTAGTAATATGGAAAAGCCTGAATATTTAGTACTATAGAGAAGCCTGGCAACTCAGTACTATGGAGAATCCTGGATACTTATTACTATAGAGAAGTCTGGATGCTTAGTATTATGGAGAAGACGAATCCTGGCTACTTAGTACTATGGAGAATCCTGGAGACTTAGTACTATGGAGAAGCCTGGAGACTTAGTACTATGGAGAAGCCTAAATACTTAGTACTATGGAGAAACCTGGCTACTTAGTACTATGGAGAAGTCTGGATACTTAGAACTATAGAGAAGCGTAGATACGTAGTACTATAGAGAAGTTTGGCTACTCAGTACTATGGAGAAGTCTGGCTACTTAGTACTATGAAGAAGCCTGGATACTTAGTACTATGGAGAATCCTGGCTACTTAGTACTAATCAGAAGCCTGACTACTTTGTACTATAGAGAAGCCTAGCTACTTAGTATTATTAAGAAACCTGGCTACTTAGTGCTATGGAGAAGTCTCGCTAATTAGTACCGTGGGAAACCCTTGCTACTTAGTACCATGGAGAAGCCTTCATACTTAGTACTATGGAAAAGCCTGGATACTTAGTACTATGGAGAAACCTAGCTAATTAGTACTCTGGAGAAGCCTGGATACTTACTACTATGGAAATGCTTGGATACTTAGTACTATGGAGAAGTCTGACTACATAGTACTATGGAGAAGTTTGGATACTGAGTAATATGGAGACGCCTAGATACTTAGTACTATGGAGAAGCCTGTCTACTTAGTGCTATGGAAAAGCCTGGATACTTAGTACTATGGAGAAGCCTGGCTATGGAGAAGAATGGATACTTCGTTCTATGGAAAAGCCTCGCTACTGAGTACTATGGAGAAGTTGAAGCCTAGCTACTTAGTACTATGGAGAAGCCTGTATACTTAGTATTATAGAGAAGCCTGGCTACTTAGCACTATGGAAAGCATTGGCTACTTAGAAATATGGAGAAGCATGGCTATTTAGTGCTATGGAAAAGCCTATTTACTTAGTACTATAGAGAGGCTCGGCTACTTAGTACTATGGAGAAGATTAGCTACTTAGTACTATGGTAAAGCCTGGCTACTTAGTACTATGGAGAAGTCTGGATACTTAGCACTGTATAAAAGCCTGGATCCTTAGTACTATGGAAAAGCCTGGATACTTAGTAAAATGGAGAAGCCTGGCTACTTAGTACTATGGAGAAGCCTGGATACTTAGAACTATGGAAAAGCCTTGATACTTAGTACTATGGAAAGGTCTGGCTGCTTAGTACTATGGAGAAGCCTGGTTACTTAGTACTACGGAGGCACCTGGATACTAAATACTATGGAGAAGCCTGAATAATTAGTCCTTTGGAGAAGCCTTGATACTTAATGCTATGGAGAAACCTGACTACTTAGTACTATGAAAAAGAATGGCTACTTAGTACTATTTAGAAGCCTAGATACTTTGTATGATGGAGAAGCTTGGATACTTAGTACTATGTAGTAGCCTGGATACTTAGTGCTATGAAGAAGCGTGGCTACTTAGTACTTTGGAGAAGCCTGCATGCTATGGACAAGCCCGGATAATTAGTACTATGGAGAAGCCTGGATACTTTGTACTATGGAGAAGCCTGGCTACTTAATACTATGGAGAAGCCTGGACACTTCGCACTATAGAAAAGCCTGGCTACTGAGTACTACGGAATAGCTGAAGTCTAGCTATCTTGTACTATGAAGGTGAAGCCTAGCTACTTAGTACTGTGGAGAAGCCCGGCTACTTAGTACAATGGAGAAGCCCGTATACTTAGTTCTATGGAGAAGCATGGATACTTAGTACTATGGAAAAGCCTGGATACTTAGTACTATCGATATGCCTGGCTGCTTAGTACTATGGAGAAGCCTGGATACTTAGTACTATGGAGAAGCCTATATACTTAGTAGTTTGGAGAAGCCTGGATGCATAGCACTATGGAGAAGCCGAAGCCTGACTACTTAGTACAATGGAGAAGCCTGGCTACTTAGTACTACGGGGAAGCCGGGATACTTTGTACTATGGAGAAGCCTGGATGCTTAGAACTGTCGAGAAGCCATGATACTTAGTGCTATGGCGAAGCCTGGCTACTTATTATTATGAAGAAGCCTGGCTACTTAGTACTATGGAGAAGTCTAGCTAGTTAGTACTATGGGAAGCTTGGATAATTAGTACTATGGAGAAGCATGCATACTTAGTACTATGGAAAACCCTGAATGCTTATTACTATGGAGAAGCGTGGCTACTTAGTACTTTGGAGAAGCCTGTAGAATTAGTACTGTGGAAAAGCCTGGCTATTGAGTACTATGGAGAAGCCTGGATACTTAGTTCTATGGAGAAGCCTGGCTACCTAGTACTATGGAGAAGCCTGGATACATAGTACTATAGAGAAGCCTGGATATTTAGTGCTATGGAGAAGCTAGGATACTTAGTACTAAGGAGAAGCCTGAATACTTAGTACTTTGGAGAATCCTGGCTACTTAGTACTATGGAGTAGCCTGGCTACTTAGTACTATAGAGAAGCCTGGATATTTAGTGCTATGGAGAAGCCTTGATACCTAGTACTATGAAGAAGCTTGGATACAGAGTAATATGGAGAAGCTTGTCTAATTACTACTATAGAAAAGCCTCGATGTTTTGTACTATGGAGACACCTGGCTACTTAGTACTATAGAGAAGCCTGGATACTTAGTACAATGGAGAAGCCTGGCCGGTTAGCACTTTGGAGAACCTTGCTTAATTAGTACCATGGAAAATCCTGGCTTCTGAGTACTGTCGAGAAGATGAAGCCTAAGTACTTAGTACTATGGAGAAGCTGAAGCCTAGCTACTTAGCACAATGGAGAACCATGGCTACTTAGTACTATGGAGAAGCCTGTATACTTAGTACTATCGAGAATCCTGGTTACTTAGTACTATGGATATACCTGGATACTTAGTACTATGGAGAAGCCTGGATACCATGCACTATGGAGAAGCCTGGCTATGTAGCACTATGAAGAAGCCTGCAAAGTTAGTACTATGGAAATGCCTGGCTACTGAGTACTATGGAAAACTGAAGAATAGCTACTTAGTACTATGGAAACGCTGAAGCCTGTCTACTTAGTCTTATGGAGAAGCCTATATACTTAGTTCTATGGAGAAGCCTGGATAAACAGTACTATGGAGAAGCCTGGCTACTTAGTACTATGGAGAAGCCTGGCTACTTAGTACTGCGGAGAAGCCTGGATACTTAGTACTATGTATATGCCTGGATACTTAGTACTATGGAGAAGCCTGGATACTTAGTACTTTGGAGAAGCCTAGATGCTTAGTACTATGGAGAAACCGAAGCCTGTCTACTTAATACTATGGAAAAGCCTGGCTACTTAGTGATATGAAGAAGCCTGGATAATTAGTAATATGGAGAAGCCTGGATACTTAGTATTATGGAGAAGCCTGGATGCTTAGTACTACGGAGAAGCCTGGCTATTTAGTGCTATGCAGAATCCTGGATACTTAGTACTATGGAGAAGTCTGGACACTTAGTCCTATGGAGGAGACTGGATACTTAGTACTATGGAGAAGCCTGGATACTTAGTACTGTGAAAAAGCCTAGATTCGTAGTACTATGGAGAAGCCTGGATACTTAGTACTGTGAAAAAGCCCAGATTCGTAGTACTATAGAAATGCCTAGATTCTTATTACTATGGAGAAGCCTGGCCACTTAGTGCTGAGGAGAAGGCTGGCTACTTAGTACTATGGAGAAACCTGGCTATTTAGAAGCCTGGATACTTAGATCTATGGAAAAGCCTAGATACGTAGTACTATGGAGAAGCCTGGCTACTCAGTACTGTGAAAAAACCTATATTCTTTGTGCTATGGATAAGCCTGGCTACTTTGTACTATAAAGAAGCAAAGCCTAGATACTTAATACTATGGAAAAGCCAGGATACTTAGTACTATGGAGAAGCCTGGGTACTTAGTACTATGGAGAAGCCTTGATACCTAGCACTATGATGATGCCTGGATACTTAGTAATTTGGAGAAGCCGGTCTCATTAGTACTATGGAGAAGCCTGGATGCTTTGTACTATGGAGAAACATGGCCACTTAGCACTTTGGAGAAGCCTGGACACTTAGTACTATGGAGAAGCCTCGATACTTAGTACTATGGAGAAGCCTGGACACTTAATGATATGGAGAAGCCTAGATTCTAAGTACTATAGAGAAGCCTGGATACTTATTGCTATGGAGAAGCCTGGCTACTTAGCACTATGGAGAAGCCTGGCTACATAGTGCTATGCAAAAGCCTGGATACTTAGTACTATGGAGAATCCTGGACACTTAGTATTATGGAGAAGACTGGATACTTAGTACTGTGGAGAAACCTGGATACTTAGTACTGTGAAATAGCCGAGATTCTTAGTACTATGGAGATGCCTAGATTCTTATTACTATGGAAAAGCCTGGCTACTTAGTGTTATGGTTACTTAGTACTGTGGAGAAGTCTGGCTACTTACTACTATGAAAAAGGCTGGATACTTAGTACTATAGAGACGCCTGGATACTTAGTACTATGGAGAAGCCTAGATACTTAGTGCTATGGAGAAGCCTGGTTACTTAGTGTTATGCAGAAGCCTGGATCCTTAGTACTATGAAGAAGCCTGGACACCTAGTACTATGGAGAAGACTGGATACTTAGTACTATGGAGAAGCCTGGATACTTAGCACTGTGAAAAAGCCTAGATTCTTTGTACTATGGAGAAGCTAGGATACTTAGCACTTTAAAAAAGCCTGGATACTTAGCACTTTGGAGAAGCCTGGATACTTAGTACTATGGAGAAGCCTCGATATTTAGTACTATGGAGAAGCCTGGCTACGTAGTTCTATGGAAAAGCCTGGATACTTAGCACTTTGGAGAAACCTGGATACTTAGTACTATGAAGAAGCCTGGATACTTTGTACTATGGAGAAGCCAGGATACTTAGTACTATGGAGAAGCCTGGATATTTAGTACTATGGAGAAGCCTGGCTATTTAGTACTATGGAGAAGCTGGCTACTTAGTACTATTGAGAAACCTAGATACTTAGTACTACGGAGAAGCCTCTCTACTTAGTACTGTGGAGAGGCCTGGATACTTAGTACTGTGGAGAATCCTGGTTACTTAGCACTATTGAGAAACCTAAATACTTAGTACTATGGAGAAGTCTGCCTAGTTAGTACGATGGATGTGTCTGGATACTTAGTAATATGTAGAGGCCTAGTTGCTTAGTACCATGGAGATGCGTGGCTACTTAGTCCTATGGTGAAGCCTGGATACTTAGTACTATGGAGAAGCCCGGATACTTAGTACTATAGAAAAGCCTGGATACATAGTACTTTGGAGAAGCCTGGATGCTTTGTACTAAGGAGAAACCGAATCCTGGCAAATTCGTATTATGGAGAAGCCTGGCTACGTAGTACTTTGGAGAAGCCTGCATTATCAGCACTATGGAGAAGCCTGGTTACTGGGTACTATGGAGAAACTGAAGCCTAGCTGCTTAGTACTATGGAGAAGCTGAAGCCTAGCTACTTAGTACTATGAAGAAGCCTGGCTACTTAGTACTATGGAGAAGCCTGTATACTTAGTTTTATGGAAAAGCCTGGCTACTTAGTACTATGAAGAAGCCTGGCTACTTAGTACTATGGAGAAGCCTGTATACTTAGTTTTATGGAAAAGCCTGGATACTTAGTACTATGGAGAAGCCTGGCTACTTAGTACTATGGAGAAGCCTGTATACTTAGTTTTATGGAAAAGCCTAGATACTTAGTACTATGGAGAATCCTGGCTACTTAGTATTATCGAGAAGCCTGGCTACTTAGTACTATCAATAAACCTGGCTTCTTAGTACTATGGAGAAGCCTGGCTACTTACTACTATAGACAAGCCTGGATACTTAGTACTATGGAGAATTCTGGCTACTTAGTACTATGGTAAAGCCTATGTACTTAGCACTATGGGGAGGACTGACTACTTAATGCTATGGAGAAGCCTGGATACTTGGGCAAGGTGACCATAACTGTCCATTCTTGGGTAGGGTGATCATAACTGTCCATTCTTGTGTAGGGTGACCATAACTGTCCATTCTTGTGTAGGGTGACCATAACTGTCCATTCTTGGGTAGGGTGATCATAACTGTCCATTCTTGTGTAGGCTGATCATACCTGTCCATTCTTGTGTAGGCTGATCATAACTGTCCATTCTTGTGTAGGCTGACCATGACTGTCCATTCTTGTGTAGGCTGATCATAACTGTCCATTCTTGTGTAGGCTGATCATAACTGTCCATTCTTGTGTAGGCTGATCATACCTGTCCATTCTTGTGTAGGCTGATCATAACTGTCCATTCTTGTGTAGGCTGATCATACCTGTCCATTCTTGTGTAGGCTGATCATAACTGTCCATTCTTGTGTTGGCTGATCATAACTGTCCATTCTTGTGTAGGCTGATCATAACTGTCCATTCTTGTGTAGGCTGATCATACCTGTCCATTCTTGTGTAGGCTGATCATAACTGTCCATTCTTGTGTAGGCTGACCATGACTGTCCATTCTTGTGTAGGCTGACCATGACTGTCCATTCTTGTGTAGGCTGACCATGACTGTCCATTCTTGTGTAGGCTGACCATGACTGTCCATTCTTGTGTAGGCTGATCATAACTGTCCATTCTTGTGTAGGCTGATCATAACTGTCCATTCTTGTGTTGGGTGACCATAACTGGACACAATGTTCACGACGGAGAGGAAGTGTACGGAGTGAGGATAGTGTGTGTCACTGAACGATAATTTGAAGCTCTACCAATGAATCCAAGAATTTTGCTCTCTCTTGTCACCGCATCTGTGCACTGCTTGATCACCTGATATTGTTGCTCCCAAGTATTTTGCCTTATTTACCTTTCGAGTTAAACAGAATTCATACCGTAGCTTGTCTTCTCGTTTTTATTACCGATATGTAGAACTTTCCCTTTAGTGACACCCAATGAAATTCATTTCCCACGTATGAGTCTAGTCCTTCACTTTGTCTGTCAGTTGGACGCTGTGGACGTTCAAGTTCATTATGATTTCCCAGATATGGACGTACCATCGGCGACTTCCGATATTTTGCAATGCAGCGCATCATCAACATCACTGATATGTAGGAGAAAGAGACCGTCTGGTCCCAAGACTTACCCTTGTGGCACTCCACTTGTCACGTCTGACCATTCCCATAACCTGTAGCTCAGTGTTGACAGCCAGTAAACCAGCATCCTCTCCACTGAAGTACAACTCCATGAATGCCGACTGAGTTAATCGTTACTCGTAATCTTTGATGCGGAAGATTATCAAATGCTTTGTGAAGATCTAGATAGATGACGTCACGTGCTTTACTTTCGTCCTACATTAAGATTATATCATAAAAGATATCAAGCAGATTTATCTGGCATGGGCCATATGGTGGAAAACCGTTGTTGAGGACCTAAGTGTTGGTCCTCTGATGGTTCACAATGATGGTTGGTTACAACAACTACAGACCTTAACATAACTAAAGCATAATATTCAGGCAGTGACTTATTAACATGTTTCAATATGTGTGTTACATGGGCAAACTTCCATCCATCTGCAACTTTTCCTGTAGCAAGTGACTTACTGAAGAGGGCAGTCAAGGACTCAGCAATCTCATGGTTCGTCTCATTTATTGTTCTTAGATAACACTTATCAGGTCCTGCTGTTATCAGGTCCTGCCGTTATCAGGTCCTGCTATTATCAGGTCCTGCTGTTGCCAGGTCCTGCTGTTATCAGGTCTTGCTTTTATCAGGCCCTGCTGTTATCAGGTCCTGCTGTTATCAGGTCCTGCTCTTGTCAGGTCCTGCTGTTATCAGGTCCTGCCGTTATCAGGTCTTGTTGTTATCAGGTCCTGCTGTTATCAGGTCCTGCTGCTATCAGGTCATGCTGTTATCAGGTCTTGCTGTTATCAGGTCCTGCTGTTATCAGGTCCTGCTGTTATCAGGTCCTGCTGTTGTCAGGTCCTGCTGTTATCAGGTCCTGCTGTTATCAGGTCCTGCTGTTATCAGGTCTTGCTGTTATCAGATCCTGCTGTTATGAGGTCCTGCTGTTATCAGGTCCTGCTGTTATCAGGTCCTGCTGTTATCAGGTCTTGCTGTTGTCAGGTCTTGCTGTTATCAGGTCCTGCCGTTATCAGGTCCTGCTGTTATCAGGCCCTGCTGTTATCAGGTCCTGCTGTTATCAGGTCCTGCTCTTGTCAGGTCCTGCTGTTATCAGGTCCTGCCGTTATCAGGTCCTGCTATTATCAGGTCCTGCTGTTGTCCGGTCTTGCTGTTATCAGGTCTTGCTGTTATCAGGCCCTGCTGTTATTAGGTCCTGTTGTTATCAGGTCCTGCTCTTGTCAGGTCCTGCTGTTATCAGGTCTTGCTGTTATCAAGTCCTGCTGTTATCAGGTCCTGCTGTTGTCAGGTCTTGCTGTTATCAGGTCCTGCAGTTATCAGGTCTTGCTGTTATCAGGTCCTGCTGTTATCAGGTCTTGCTGTTATCAGGTCTTGCTGTTAACAGGTCCTGCTGTTATCAGGTCTTGCTGTTATCAGGTCTTGCTGTTATCAGGTCATGCTGTTATCAGGTCCTGTTGTTATCAGGTCTTGGTGTTATCAGATCCTGCTGTTATCAGGTCCTGCTGTTATCAGGTCCTGCTGTTATCAGGTCTTGCTGTTATCAAGTCTTGCTGTTATCAGGTCCTGCTGTTATCAGGTCTTGCTGTTAACAGGTCCTGCTGTTATCAGGTCTTGCTGTTATCAGATCCTGCTGTTATCAGGTCTTGTTGTTATCAGGTCCTGCTGTTATCAAGTCCTGCTGTTATCAGGTCTTGTTGTTATCAGGTCCTGCTGTTATCAGGTCCTGCTGCTACCAGGTCCTGCTGTTATCAGGTCTTGCTGTTATCAGGTCCTGTTGTTATCAGGTCCTGCTGTTATCAGGTCCTGCTGTTGTCAGGTCTTGCTGTTATCAGGTCCTGCTATTGGGTCTTGTTGTTATCAGGTCCTGCTGTTATCAGGTCTTGCTGTTATCAGATCCTGCTGTTATCAGGTACTGCTGTTATCAGGTCCTGCTGTTATCAGTTCCTGCTGATATCAGGTCTTGCTGTTATCAGGTCATGTTGTTATCAGGTCTTGTTGTTATCAGGTCCTGCTGTTATCAGGTCCTGCTGTTATCAGGTCCTGCTGTTATCAGGTCCTGCTGCTATCAGGTCATGCTGTTATCAGGTCCTCCTGTTATCAGGTCCTACTCTTGTCAGGTCCTGCTGTTATCAGGTCTTGCTGTTATCAGGTCCTGCTGTTATCAGGTCCTGCTGTTATCAGGTCCTGCTGTTATCAGGTCTTGCTGTTATCAGGTCCTGCTGTTATCAGGTCTGCTGTTATCAGGTCTGCTGTTATCAGGTCTTGCTGTTATCAGGTCCTGCTGTTATCAGGTCCTGCTGTTATCAGGTCTTGCTGTTATCAGGTCCTGCTGTTGTCAGGTCCTGCTGTTATCAAGTCCTGCTGTTATCAGGTCTTGCTGTTATCAGGTCCTGCTGATATCAGGTCTTGCTGTTATCAGGTCTTGCTGTTATCAGGTCTTGCTGTTATCAGGTCCTGCTGTTATCAGGTCCTGCTGTTGTCAGGTCCTGCTGTTATCAGGTCCTGCTGTTATCAGGTCCTGCTGTTATCAGGTCTTGCTGTTATCAGGTCCTGCTGTTATCAGGTCCTGCTCTTGTCAGGTCCTGCTGTTATCAGGTCCTGCTGTTATCAGGTCCTGCTGTTATCAGGTCCTGCTGTTGTCAGGTCCTGCTGTTATCAGGTCTTGCTGTTATCAAGCCCTGCTGTTATCAGGTCCTGCTGTTATCAGGTCCTGCTCTTGTCAGGTCCTGCTGTTATCAGGTCTTGCTGTTATCAAGTCCTGCTGTTATCAGGTCCTGCTATTATCAGGTCTTGCTGTTATCAGGTCCTGCAGTTATCAGGTCTTGCTGTTATCAGGTCCTGCTGTTATCAGGTCTTGCTGTTATCAGGACTTGTTGTTAACAGGTCCTGCTGTTATCAGGTCTTGCTGTTATCAGGTCCTGCTGTTATCAGGTCCTGCTGTTATCAGGTCCTGCTGTTATCAGGTCCCGCTGTTATCAGGTCTTGCTGTTATCAGATCCTGCTGTTATCAGGTCCTGCTGTTATCAGGTCTTGCTGTTATCAGGTCCTGCTGTTATCAGGTCCTGCTCTTATCAGGTCCTGCTCTTATCAGGTCCTACTGTTATCAGGTCTTGCTGTTATCAGGTCCTGCTGATATCAGGTCTTGCTGTTATCAGGTCTTGCTGTTATCAGGTCTTGCTGCTATCAGGTCCTGCTGTTATCAGGTTCTGCTGTTGTCAGATCTTGCTGTTATCAGGTCCTACTGTTATCAGGTCCTGCTGTTATCACGTCCTGCTGTTGTCATTTCTTGCTGTTATCAGGTCCTGCTGTTGTCAGGTCTTGTTATCAGTTCCTGCTGTTATCAGGTCTTGTTGTTATCAGGTCCTGCTGTTATCAGGTCCTGCTGTTGTCAGGTCTTGTTGTTATCAGGTCCTGCTATTATCAGGTCTTGTTGTTATCAGGTCCTGCTGTTATCAGGTCCTGCTTTTATCAGGTCCCGCTGTTATCAGGTCCTGCTGTTTTGTTCATCATTCCGTTATTGCCTCTCTAGTATGACTTTATCTTTCCCTCAGTTGAAAGTTCTCATCTGTCATGTGTAACACTGTGTTCGGGACATAAGTCGTGACTACGATGGTAAATACAGTTGTAATGATAATTGTCATTTATGACATGTTTCATAACTTGGTGTGGGAGGGAGTTGAGTGAGGCAGCCACACTGGGGCAGTGTCTTGTTACCGCCACATGTGGGCTGCTGTCCCCCACGTACATACCATCTCTCCACCTCACACTTGATGGTGATTCTTTACTCACTCATCTCGTACTTCATAACTCCAGATTGTCTTGTGGTGAGCACTACGCGCTAGCCCTCCCTGGTGGCAGAATCTCGTCGTAATTACTCAGAAAATAATATTTCTCTCTCTCTCTCTCTCTCTCTCTCTCTCTCTCTCTCTCTCTCTCTCTCTCTCTCTCTCTCTCTCTCTCTCTCTCTCTCTATCTCTCTCTCAGGAAAACGAATCACTGTCCCTCATTTGTCATTTTGGTGTACCAAGTACATGATTGGTGAAGACATCTTGAATGCAGTTGAGTCACGCAAGCAATAGCACTTGTAACGACATTTATTCAGAATCTGGAAAGGTCACAAAACTACCAAGATAACTACTCATGTTATTGTAACATACAAAGATAATCAGAGAAAATGAACATGAACCTAATAATCATTGTTCAAATGGTTGTTATTAACAGTGTTGATCGTATGGCACGAAGACGAGCAGTAATGTTGTGAGAAAGGTCTTATGAGCAGTGTATGGTCTCACGAAGACGAGCAGTAATGTTGTGAGAAAGGTCTTATGTGCAGTGTATGGTCTCACGAAGACGAGCAGTAATGTTGTGAGAAAGGTCTTATGTGCAGTGTATGGTCTCACGAAGACGGGCAGTAATGTTGTGAGAAAGGTCTTATGTGCAGTGTATGGTCTCACGAAGACGAGCAGTAATGTTGTGAGAAAGGTCTTATGAGCAGTGTATGGTCTCACGAAGACGAGCAGTAATGTTGTGAGAAAGGTCTTATGTGCAGTGTATGGTCTCACGAAGACGAGCAGTAATGTTGTGAGAAAGGTCTTATGTGCAGTGTATGGTCTCACAGTTACCTTGATGTGTTCAGGATGGCCTCCAGATCTGGGTTATAATGTGATCTGAGTCAGACGGACCTCATGATCCAGACTACCGATAAGCTTTGAGGCCAAACAACCAACCAACTCATGATCATTTGCTTGGTCGACGGCGAGGAAGGTCCTGGGCTGAGTCCCACAACTCTCCTCGCCACACTCCCTTCCTCCCAGTGGCACCCTTCGCCACACTCCCTCCCTCCCTCCCACACCCTTCGCCACACTCCCTCCCTCCCTCCCACACCCTTCCCTCCAGCGACTCAGTAATCAACAATGTTTGAGTTTCACATTCTGATTTCATGACCTTTAGCTGATAGCCCTTACATCCATCACCATATATACGTACGCACATCCTGTTATATACATGTTACTGTAAGTGTCTGACGTACGTATGATGTGGGTTATGGCTAAATGACCTCATATAGTGATGCTCATTATGTCAAACATGTTTTTTGCTGCCAAGTTTATGCTATGTATGTTATGCAGTAGAGCAAAGATTCTCTTATCATGAGATATCGAATGCGCTCCTTGTCTACATCGCTGGACGCCTACCGAGGCGACAAAATGCTAAACTAAGGCATTGGGACTGAGCAAGTGTGTGAGAAAAGCCAATATATGGTAAACATAAACATATGCTTACCCATAATAATGTCCCATACCAGCTAAGGACCTGACTAATTACCTAAGATGCAAGATGGGCCAGCTGGAGGCGAGCGCCTAACAACCATAAACGTAACAAAACTATAAACAAAAATAATATTTCTAAACTAAAAACAAGCTACTGTAACAATGACAACAAGAATATTTGGACGTAGACCTGGTGAGTTCAACAAAGGCAACTAATATAGCCAATATAACAAATAATCAATCCATTACTTGTACATTGACATGAACATGGATCCTGGCTCTATAATCATTCAGGAGTAGATATATAATTATGAATCATGGCTCTATGATAATTCAGTAGATATATAACTATGAATCATGGCTCTATAATCATTCAGGAGTATATATATAACTATGAATCATGGCTCTATAATCATTCAGGAGTAGATATATAACTATGAATCATGGCTCTATAATCATTCAGGAGTAGATATATAACTATGAATCATGGCTCTATAATCATTCAGGAGTAGACACATAACTATGAATCATGGCTCTATAATCATTCAGGAGTAGATATATAACTATGAATCATGGCTCTATAATCATTCAGGAGTAGATATATAACTATGAATCATGGCTCTATAATCATTCAGGAGTAGATATATAACTATGAATCATGGTTCTATAAAAATTCAGTAGAAATATAACTATGAATCATGGCTATATAATAAATGAGATTCAATACCTTACGAAAATTGTTTCGTGACAGATGCGACTCAGCATCAACAGCCTCCAGATGCACAACACTGATCTATGCCAACTATACTGTGTGTGTGTGTGTGTGTGTGTGTGTGTGTGTGTGTGTGTGTCCTTAAAAATCGGCAACCGATATCGTTTATGACTTGTTTACTTTATGCTTTATACGGGGCCCCAGGCATGCTCATGAAATGCTCTCAATTCTCTGTTAAGACTATTGCTATAATTCAATGGGAAATGAGGGAGGGAGTTAATCATTACGAGCCAAAATCATCATTGACAAGACAACAAACGTAGCATTACACACAAAACATACTTATCAAGTTTGTGAAAAATAATGTATCGTGTTAGGGAAGGTCGCAAAATATATCACGTATATACACAATTGAATTTTCTTTATCATTCTTAAGAAATAGTGAGCGTATATATTGCTTGTAAATGTTGAACATCTATTTGTGAAATCAAAGCCATTGTTATAAAGCTAGGGTAAGCGAAAACAGTTGTGTGCTTACGGGAAAAATTATCGGTGACGTACAATAGTTCACTACAGGCGACAGTTGATAGTAATGCTCAGTATGGGGCCCAGCTGGTAAAGCACGTATTGTTTCATGGTCGTTATCGTATTTGTTTTTCGTAGAACTATACTTTCTTCCTAATATTCACATTCACACATTTTTGTCTTATAATTGAATATCGGAAGTCATCAATAATGTATTATGTGCACATCTGATCATTCTATTCCTAAACAGGATTTCGAACAAATAGCGGAAGAATATCAGTTGTCGATTTTTAACGACAGACTTGAATAAACAGAATATAGCGAGCTACAAGAAACCTGTCACCTGACGACCATTGCCTGACCTTGGAACTACTCACTTGAAACGCATCTGAAAACTGTCACGATAATTGTTTGTGTACTTAACTGTGATGACGACCCGTACCCCCACCCCCCCACCTCTTGTGTTCGTAAGGAAATGTGAACAGTATACGGTCTGTTCCCAACACTGTTCAGGGAAATTCCTTTTTTATCTTACCGTATTTACTCATTTTTAACGCTGAAAAAAAACCACAAGAACATGAATTTACGTAAAGTTCGCTGATATTGTTATGTAGAAGTGCAGCACCATTAAGCCTGCCTTGTAGACATCAGCAGCAACAAACACCAGTTAGTCTCGTCGTCGTGTGGTGTGTCTGGCAACCACATAGTAAGTCCAACATGTCACACCGAGCAGGAGCTGCTCGTTGTGTGACGTCATCACATGACCTCAGGCTGCAGATAATAATGTGACAAGACAAAAGTGAGAAACTATCCCTTTAGAGAAAATATTTCAGAAATCTTAACACAGTTTGAGATGTGTTCTCCATAAGACTATAGTATACCCTTGTCACTCAGATCTGATAGTTGGGTAGACACAAAGCTTAGCTGGTATTGGTGGACACGTACAGGTCAAGGGTGTGCCTGGTATAGAGTCAAGTTGATTACCGCCACATCGGCCATGGGTAGTGACTCGCCACCAGTCAGGCTCCTGTAACAGCCTACACTACTTTATATTGCCATTATTGGTTTACTTATAGTTACACAGATCGGAGAACTGCATTAATTAGTATACACCTTAAATAGTTCTTGATGTAATCATTAGACGTAATTACTGCTGGTTATGACTTGAAACCTGACAATTGTTATAAACATTGGCTCATCCACCTGCTCTGTAAACCTGACCTGTTCACGACACCTTTCAAGTCTGTTACATCATACTATGATGAAAGGTTTTCATATCATCATCATATTACATTAAGATGTGAAATAAACAACCACAAACCTTTAAAAATGGAGAAAAAGTTGCAGTGTCGACAGACTTTGGGCGCGCTCCTCTCTAGTTTCCCGCCATTTCATTTTAAAATATTTCCTCAGCCAGAAAGAAAACAAAATAAGAGGTAGTATAACATTTCAGGAATAGTATTTGATTGATCTTGTATCTCCCGAAATATAGTGACCAATGCAAAACGCATCGTGGGGAATAGATATGAAAATATCAAACTGACGATCAATTGCGCAAGTAATGCGCTGGTGCCAGATGTAAGGTCTTTAAGCACCTAATGTCGAATTTGCCTATTGTTTTAGTTGAGTCATGTTAAATAGAGCCAGACACAAATTATTTACCAAAAAAATACGTGAAAAAGCAAATGATAATTATCTACAGGTTAAGGAAAACTGGCACAAGGCAGGCAATCAATATTACAATACCAGACCATACAGTTGGCACCATTGCCTTATTATAGAAAGCACGTTGATCAGAAACACATCCATGACCGCATTTACTTCAAACGTCAATAATCGTTTTATAAAATTCTATTATCAACTTTAATTTTCTTTGATATTGGTAAACTTTTAAAGCTAATTTTACATCTTTAGCTTCGGAAATTATTCCACATTTAAACAGGCTCCTTTGTCTTGCAAGCAATTTACATATTTAAATATACACACGCTAGAATAAGAAGAGTGTCGATTTACCACGCTCCTGAGTGGTGCATTAACCAATCGGGACTCTTAATTCAAACTGTTCTTGGCTCCAGCTGTTACATATGAGAGAACAGGGCTAACAAACCTAGGTATGGCAAGACACACCTAAGTATGGCAAGACACACCTAGTTATGGCAAGACACCTAAGTATGGCAAGACACACCTAAGTATGGCAAGACACACCTAGTTATGGCAAGACACCTAAGTATGGCAAGACAACTAAGCATGGCAAGACACACACAGGTATGGCAAGACGCACCTAGGTATGATAAGACACACCTAGTTATGGCAAGACACACCTAGGTATGACAAGACACACCTAGTTATGGCAAGACACCTAGGTATGCCAAGACGCAGTTATAGCAAGGCACACCTAGGTACGGGAAGACACAACTAAGTATGGCTAGGCACGCCTAGGTATGGCAAGACACCTAGGTATGGCAAGACGCAGCTATAACAAGGCACACCTAGGCACGGCAAGACACAACTAGGTATGGCTAGACACACCTAGGTATGGCAAGACACAATAGGTATGGCAAGACAAACCTAGTAATAGCAAGACACACCTAGGTATAGTAAGACACAACTAGGTATGGCAAGACACAGCTAGGTATGGCAAGACACAATAGGTATGGCAAGACACAACTAGGTTTGGCCAGACACACCTAGGTATGGCAAGACACAATAGGTATGGCAAGACAAACCTAGTAATAGCAAGACACATCGAGGTATGGCAAGACACAACTAGGTATGGCTAGACACGCCTAGGTATAGCAAGACACAATAGGTATGGCAAGACAAACCTAGTAATAGCAAGACACCTAGGTATGGCAAGACACAACTAGGTATGGCAAGACACAACTAAGTATGGCTAGACACACCTAGGTATGGCAAGACACAACTAGGTATGGCAAGACAAACCTAGTAATAGCAAGACACACCTAGGTATGGCAAGACACACTTAGGTAAGGCAAGACACACCTAGGTATGGCAAGACCCAACTAGGTATGGCAAGACACACCTAGGTATGGCAAGACACAATAGGTATGGCAAGACAAACCTAGTAATAGCAAGACACACCTAGGTATGGCAAGACGCAACTAGGTATGGCAAGACACACCTAGGTATGGCAAGACATACCTAGGTATGGCAAGACACAATAGGTATGGCAAGACACACCTAGGTATGGCAAGACGCAACTAGGTATGGCTAG